>NC_060273.1:35211450-35371892 GCF_021613505.1 Equus quagga | reverse complement strand
CCACCTCCCATCCCCTCCACCTCCCATCCCCTCCACCTCCCATCCCCTCCGACCCCAGCGGCTCAGGCCCCCAGCCCCTCCCCTCTCGCTCCTGGCTGCTGCAGTAGTCCCTTCACTTCCCTTCCTGCTTTCTCACTTTCCTGACACGCCGTTTCCCAGCAGCAGCCCCTGTGATCTCTCTGAAAACTCAGCTCTGTCACCCCCCTGTTCCTGAGCCCCCATCCCCATCCACCTGGCGGCCCCTCCAGGTTCGTACCCCGAGCCCTGCCCAGCCCGCAGCTGCTTTGCCAGCCGCCTTGGATGTTCCCTTTGCTAGAACTCCTTCCAAGGTCCTCATGTAGCTTGTTCCATCCGTTCGCTCAGGTCTCTACTCATGGGTGCCCCCAGGACGCCTGTCCTGGCTGGCTCTGAAGGAGCCTTCTCAGCTGGCCTCTTGGGCTATGTGAGCTGCTCCCTCGTGTCTGCGTCTCTGGACACGAACTGTGGCCGGCAGGAGCTCTGTCTTGTGCACGGCTGAGTCCTTGTTCCTAGAGTACCTGACGCATGGCGAGCGCTCATCTTGATAAATATCTGCTGAGTGAGCGAATTTTCCTCTGGGAATTTCCTCTCTTTAGTCTTTCTGAAACGCCTGTTACTCGGATGTTGGATTTCCTGGATTGATCCTTATGTCTCTCATCTTTTCTCTTTTATTTCCCATCTTCGCTTTTTTTCCCTTTACTTCTGGGGGATTTCCTCAGCTTGTCTTCCAGGCTTCAACAGTTTGTATCTTGTCTCTTAAATCACCATAACATACTCGTTCATTGAATTCTATTATAATAAAATGTAAAATGAAAGAATGAAAATAAATAATATATCTATCACACACGGCATCTTCTTAAAGGGGAACACCCCTATAATTTGTATGCCCTTGTGAGAATTATGTTCGTTCATTAACCATTAAATATTGAGACTCTGCCATCTACTAGGTTCGGGGGATGCAGTCGTGAGCAAAGTAAATTGTTCTCTGCCACCTTCACCCCTGCAAACTCCCCACGCAAAGGAGTTCTCAGTCCGGTGAGGAACAGACATTAATCAAAGAATTACACAAGTGACTGTCAGGCCACGGCTCGGGTTGCGCTCCAGAGGAGAGCCCGTGTGTCGTAGTAGCCCTGTCTCGGGGCCTCAGACCTTCACAGTTAGAAAACACAAGCAAATTCTCCGCCCTACAGCGGCTATCCCAAGGAAAATTCTGTTCCGATGAGCTTTATGTGGTCTCATTCCTTTTCCGGGTAGAGTTGGAATTTTTTTTCAGCAGTCAAAAGAAAAGAATTAGAAAGAAAGAAGTCACAGTGTGCCCTTTGGCCCTAGAAGAGACTCCTTCCTCTGACTTCTCCCCATCACTCTCTCCTCCTCTGTCTCGCCTCCTGGCCCTCGGCTGCTCCTGAGCCTCTCTGGGATGAAGCCCGCGGAAAGGCCTGCATTTTCCTCAGTGAGCTCACGTTGGACTGCCTTTCCACAGGAAATCGTTTTCCTTTCAAGATTGTCCCAAGTTTCTTCCTGGATCTTCTCGATCTCGATTCTAGAAACCTCTAGAAATTCTTTCTTTTGGCTAGTGTAACTTCTCTTTGCCCTTGATGACACTAATTCCATTTCCTGGCCAGAGGTTTAGGCTTCTGTCCGTCTTCTCAGGTGAGAATCTTCCTACTTAGTCATATTTGACCTAACAATTCAAATCGAGTGACGTCAGTTTTCTCTTCTATGCTATTTCCTTTGTAGTCTCAAGATATCTCAAGAGCTCAGTATCGCAAACTGTTTCAATTTACCATTATTCCTTTGCACAACTGGTATTATTATCCTAGGCATGCAGATGAATAGCTTGGTTTGGTAAGAGTTCTGTTCCTCCTGCATTTTCCAAGTTATCAAGGCTTCCACATGGAGACAGTCTCTGTGTAGCTCCCTTGATTGACATGATGCTGGAGTGGAAAGAGCTGGGAATCCTGGTCTTGCTGCCTCAGGTTTGAATCTCACATTCTTATTTCACCCTTGGATTATTCCTCCTGTGTAAACGGGATCACACTTATCTCGGAGAGCTGGGGAGAGATTTTAGTTACGCACGTGTATATGAGTGTGTTGTTATCTGGTCAATGAGAGTCAGTCTGCCTTCTCTTTCCCAGTGTTTGGCCCTGAACCATTTCCGCTCTCTCTGTGTGTAGTTAGTTCTCTCTTCCCTTCTCACTTCCGGGCCGTGCTGAGGTGCCCCTTTGCCCTGTCCATGCTCGGTCACAGTGTTCGCTTCTATTTCAGTCACTTCCCATCTAGACAGTTGCAGGTCTGTGGCTTTTGCGAAAATGATTCTTCTCAAATCCAAACTCCAAAACTTGGGGATGAATCAAGGTACTATATTGGAGTCGGGTAATTTTGCTTTTCGAGTAAAGAGACTTGATAAGATCCGGGGTCTCATCTCTCTGGCGGTTCCTTTCTGTTCTCTTTTGAGTTCGATACGTAACTGTGTTTGGGCCTAATCATTGTTTCTGTGTTCTCACAATTTTGGGGGATAAATTATTTGCGTTTGTGCTTATCTTTTTGTATTCTTTCTCAATTCTCTGTCTTTTCTACTTGAAAGAGTAAGAAATTCCAGAATAAAATTTGGGGGTGCTATATTAATGAGCTTTATTCACTTCAAAGGAATTTTGAGTAGAAAAAATAAAAGGCTATTTATATAACTGTCACAGGTATTTGCATAGGGTCCCCCATACCTGGGCTTACAACTGACTGTGGCATTTGAATCATACAGACTCTATTTAGAATGCTGTTTTTGATTTGGGGCTTTTTTAAATGAAATGATTCAAACATATTCATCATTATGCACCTCACCCAGATTTTAAAACTCTTACAGTTAATATTTTTAAGTTTTAAACAAGTTTTTTATATTATAAACGTGATAAATGTTTACAGTAAAAAAATAAGAATTCAACAGGACAGAAATGATGAAGGGCAGAAGTTGTTGTTGATCAAGCCCTGCCCTCCCTGGACTCTGAAATGGTTTCTCCTTATTTACAACATAGTACATGTTATGGTTGGAAATTTTAAAACTAGAAAGAAGCAAAAGAAAAAATGAAAATGCCCCAGAATGCTAATTCTCATTCACTGCTGTCAACATGTTGGCGTACCTCCTTCCCATCTTTTTCTGTGCTACACGTATATATTTTTTCTGTTTTGTGTATGTGTGTATGTACACACACACTTTCTGAATAAAAGTAGGGTCACACTGCTTTTGATCGCACTTTTGTCAGTTACTACATCATAAACATCATCACCTGAGATTTTGATCTTTACGAAGTAGCCAAGAAAACCTTAGCTGGGGTGCGCGTAAACCGACGAGTAACCTGCCAAGAATACTGTACTTCTAAGATGACGCTAATTCTGGTCAGCCCCAGTTCTTTCTCAGCTTCAGAGCTATTGGCGTTTGGGCCGGAAAAGCCATTTCTGATACTCCCAGAAGCAAGCTTTTACTTCGTTAGATTATTTGCCCCCTTTGTACAAGTCACGTTCTCTCAGAGCCAGGAATCCTCACAGTTGCTCGCTTCACTCTGTACTGTTTTGGCCTCCGAGGGTATGATGAATCAATCCTTTTGTTAAGATCTAAAACTAGAAGTTTTAGCCCATATAAATGCTTTTTTGTTGTTCTTGGCCCTAGGGAGTGGCTTTATTTATTGTGCCATGAAATGTTGAATCCGTATTATGGACTCTTCCAATATTCTACGGACAATATTTACATGTTGCAAATCAACCCAGATTCTTCAATCAACCCTGTAAGTATTGATGCATAAAGAGGTAGGGAATTCAGTTGGAGACTTTTTTAAACGGATTTTCAGCTTCAGTCTCACTTCGTGGTCTATTCATTATAGACTTACTCAAAGACGATGGTAAAACTTTGAAAGGTAGAGTAAGAACTGGATTAACATGGATGATTTCAATTCTGTACTTTTAGTGATGGGGTATGTTGTTTTCAAGGAGAACAAGAGTGAAATTGAGCTGCTCATAGACTCAAAGCACTTTACTCCCCTTTGGGGACACTCTGGTGTGACGACCGTATTTGTTGACTGTCATTCTGAGAAGTGGGTTACAAAGTCCATCCTCCTTCCAACTGAAATATTTCTGTAACTGGCCTTCTTGGCCACCAGTGCTGACACTCTTAGCTGCTCGTTAGATGAGGACGTAAGCAGAGTGTTTGAGCGACAGGTAGCGGACGAGTGGAGGAGTCTCCCCATGGGGCTGTGTCGTAGGCCAGCCGTGCACCTGGTCCCTGAGGCGGAGTCGGGAGGAGCTGGACTCTGCAAGCATTCAAATGGGACAGAACCTTTTTCCAACCTGGAAACAAAGCTCTGACTCATTCTCTGATAGAATTGCAACCTGCCAGTAGAAGTGTGGGCTCCCTGGTTACAAACCACAGCAGCTCTGGGTTTAGAGTGGTTCTTTTACTCAGGTTGTTCATACTTATTTTCCTCTGTGTTCTTTTTCTCTCCTTCTTTGGATTTCTTCTCTTCTTTCTTGTGGGAGTGAGGGCTGGTTGGAGAGGAGCAGGGGCGCTTGCCCTTTGTGTGTAGTGCGCTGCGAAGGCGGAGCGGGTGGCTCCCTGGCCCGTCTACCTGAGTGGAGCCTGAAGCCCTGCGCTCAGAAGGGCCCACGCTTGCTTACCTTCTCTGCTGTCACCATGAGAAAATTAACTTTTGAATAAGGGGCGCTGCGTTTTCATGTTGCGCTGGGTCCCGCAAATTATCTAGCAGTTCTGAGAAGTGTTCGGACTGAGAGCATGTAAAGTGTCGTTCAGATGATCTGTCCCAAAGACGTGCTCTCAGCTTCGACCACCCTAGCAGCCTTCTCTTGCTGGGTCATGAGCACACCCTGTGAGTGACTGATTCAGGGTTTGGTTGCCCATCAGACTGTTCCCCAAGAAGCTTGGAGAAAGCACAGGATAGCCGTCTTGGCTGGTCATGTTTCTAATGAATTCCTGTTCTCTGGTGCCCCCTACAGGACCACTTGTCTTATTTCCATTTTGTGGGTCGGATCATGGGTCTCGCTGTGTTCCACGGACACTACATAAACGGGGGCTTCACGGTCCCCTTCTATAAGCAGCTCCTAGGGAAGCCCATCCAGCTCTCCGACTTGGAATCGGTGGACCCAGAGCTCCATAAGAGCTTAGTGTGGATTCTGTAAGTATTGACTCACCTCAGTTCATTGGAAATTCATGCATCGTCACTCGTCTTAGTGTACGCCGGATGCATTTGTTTTGTGTGTGTGCACACACGTGTATATTTAGGGGATGGGTGTGAAATTAGGGAAGAGAAATAAACTATTGTTTTACAACCAGAAACATAGAAGTAGATTTCACAAAAATACTTAATTGGCTTGTTTTCCTCATCGTGTTCGGCTGCTTTCTCTTCATGGACTAGTCGTTTTGCTCCTTCCCTAAATTATTACGGGGTGATGGTGGATGTTAATCCCCAGGCCTGGCGGTGGGTGGTTGGTTTCTGACACTCGAGGGTGTCTCCAGCCAGTCTCTAGAGGGGCCCAGAAAGTACCAAAACAAAGTTAGTATCCAGTCACCTTTGTTTTAGGATTATCCTAAAACTCTCTTAAAAGCAACAGGCACAGTAACATGGCAACCGCAGGTGTCACGGGTCCTTGGGAATGAGCCGATTCCATGGGAGCGACAGGCAGATCCAGGAGCTGGTGGAGGGAGGACAAGCTGATGAACTGAACACGAGCCAGGCCTCCGATTGTATGCCATGTCTGGTCGGCCTCATAGCCCACGTCCCAACTTGAAATGGTGGTCGGTGGGGCTTAGGGCCTTCAACCTGTAGACAATCTTCCATTCCATCTGTGTTTCAAGAAATGTGGCCGATTAAGGAGCCAGTCGTAACTTTCAAGTGCTGCTCTGTTTGAATGGATACACTTTGAAGGGCTGCCGTAAAGGGGGAACAATATTTCCATCGTGCGGCTGTCTGCACGCCGATTCCCTTAGACTCACTTCCTCTTGATGGTTCCCCCATTTCTGCTCCGAGACTCGGTTTACCAAGCAATCACGTTGCTGTGTCTCATCAAATCACAGAATGGTGCAGCTACCGTCACCCTCCTTCTGTGAGTGAGAAAGCTGAGAGTCGAGGACACATCTGGAGCTGTGCTCTCCCAGCTCTTTCCAGAACCAGCCCCCTCCAGCCCCCACATGAGCTCTGGGTCCTCCTCTTGCAGCCCTGGGTCTGGCAGTCACTGAATCCTGTCTCTGTCTCTACTGGATTGTTCCATTTAATGTTTCGTTCACTGCCCTCGTGGTGGGAAAGGTCTGACATCCATCTGTCTTCTGTCCTGACTTCCGCAGAGAGAACGACATCACCCCTGTGCTGGACCACACTTTCTGTGTGGAACACAATGCTTTCGGGAGGATTCTTCAGCATGAACTGAAACCCAACGGCAGAAATGTTCCCGTCACAGAGGAGAACAAGAAGGAATATGTACGGTAAGGTTCCGGGAGACTTGCTGGTCGCCAGTGGGGACACGAGGTGCTTGGCCCCGTCCTGGGCAAGGCGAGGTCCCTGTTTAGATTGCGGAGGCTCCTCTGCTGTGAGAGGCTTGCCTGTCCCTGCCAGCACTGTGACACAATCACATCAACGGAAGAGACCCCCAGAAACCATCGGGCTCAACGGTGGGAGCTCTGCGTGGAGGACCCTGATATGACAGGGGCTGACCTGTTGAGGGGGGTGGGAAAGGACTTTAAGTGACTGCCCACTTCTGGCTGTGAAGGTGGCAAGCACAGGAGAGAGGAGGAGGCCTGGAACCTTCCTTGAGATCAGTCTCAAGGAAGTCTATTCCAGTATAATCTGTTTTTCCACCTCATTAGGGCAACAAATGACTAGTCACTTAACATTGGAAATTTAGAAACACGTGGGCATGCCTGCGCTTAGGCTGTCACACTGCTGTGTAGTTCTCACATTGTCCTGCATTTTATTTTCAAATATACCTTTTTCTTCTTCTTCTCCTCCCCAAAGCCCCCCAGCACATAGTTGTATATTCTAGTTGTGGGTCCTTCTGGCTGTGCTGTGTGGGACGCCGCCTCAGCGTGGCCTGATGAGCGGAGCTAGGTCCACGCTCAAGATCTAAACCTGCGAAACCCTGGGCCGCTGAAGCGGAGCGCGCGAACTTAACCACTCGGCCACAGACTGGCCCCTCAAATATACTTTTAAATTGTGTCGGTTGTTGGGACAGGTCAGGTTAAATCCTACGGCTATTTTTAGCAAAGAATCATGTCTAAGGGGATGTGCTGGTTTATTTTTGACTTGCTACTTAGGCTACGTGCTACCAACTGGTGGGGTTTTCCTCCAGGGAGGCCAGGCGGGGAGGGTGCTAGGCTCAGCAGATGCCAGAAGCTACTGATGGAGCAAAGCTTTGTTTCACGCGCCTTTTGGTGTCGCTTCCAACTTGTGAATTTGTCTTTCAGGTTGTATGTAAACTGGAGGTTTATGAGAGGAATTGAAGCCCAGTTCTTAGCTCTTCAGAAAGGGTTTAATGAGCTCATTCCCCAACACTTACTGAAGCCTTTTGACCAGAAGGAACTGGAGGTACGTGCCCCCCATGCCAAGCCACGTCAGCATCCACGGGCTCCAATGTGATGGGTGTTTTCTCGATTCACAACCCGGCTGCAGAGTGAGGCGAGCCTAGGAGTTTGTTGGGCCCCTCGAGGAGCAGAGTCCGGGCTAGAGGGAGAAGGCAGTGAGGATGTTTGAGCCTGATGCCGGGTGTCCACTTGGCAGCAGCGAACGTGGATTGTTCTCAAGACATTGTTCAAGGTGTTTGTGGCTTACCCTGTTTTCCAGGATCTCCAGCAGTGGAGAGTTCTAGCCCCTCCTGTGTCTTCACCTCAGATCAAGGAAATTCTCTCATTTATGACCAGATTTTCCCACAGTGTCAGCTTTTTGTTTTCATTCTGGCTAATATTAGGCTCAGAACAAAGTGTCACTGTCTTCTCTAATCAGACTTCATGTACTTGAACACAGTGATTCATTCATCTCTTATCCGTCTCTATTTGGTGCCAAATAGCTCAGGCCATTAAAACTGTTCCCAGCCTCTGCCACCAGTGAGCCGCCAAGAGCTTGTGAGCCGAGCAGAGCGTCCCTCTTGGAGCAGAGGCTCCGGAGGGAACTTTGTAAGCAAGCTGCAGAGACACGTACGTGACTCTTGCTGCATTCCCTTCTCGTCAGACTTTAAACCGCACGTGTCTTTGTCCCCAAGAGATCACGGGGCTGCGGCCCCATTTTCCAGTCAGCTCTGAGCACTGAATGTTGGTTCTTTCCTCCCCAGTGCAGTGCGAACACACAGACCCACACTTGGGTGTCAGACTTGGGTGTCACATCGCTGTGCACCGTGGGCCCAGGGGTGGGACCAGCCCGAGGGGCAGACAGACAGAGCGTGTGTCTCAGGCGTCCTGTGTCCTCCTCTTCTCGTCTAAATACGTGTCTAGTTTATTCAGACAGAGCTGCGGCTTTGCTTTGGGAACTGAGTTAACTCCCTTCCCACACTGGGAACCTGGGAGGCTTGTCGTGACATTGGTGTAGACACCGGTAGAAATAACATGCCTTGCACCACCTCCCCAGCTGATCATCGGCGGCCTGGATAAAATCGATTTGAACGACTGGAAGTCCAACACTCGGCTCAAGCACTGTGTGGCCGACAGCAACATCGTGCGCTGGTTCTGGCAGGCGGTGGAGACCTTCGATGAGGAGAGGAGGGCCCGGCTCCTGCAGTTCGTCACCGGGTCCACTCGAGTCCCTCTCCAAGGCTTCAAGGCTTTGCAAGGTGACTGACGTGGAGGCGGGGCTGGTGGCACTGCACGCCGCAGGGGGCCTGGTCTCTACCATGCCGGGGCTGGAAGAGCTGGAATGTGCTGGGGGGTTCTTCTGAGACGTCGGCTAGAAAACGATGTGGGGGATGTGCTGTCCTAACAATTGCTGAGCCCTGCGGAGGCGCCCCCTGGTGGACGGGCTGCGCTCACTCCTGGTGGCCATGGGGACCCTCTTCCCTCCATGAAAGATGATGCTGCCCTCTCTGCCGGCTCCCGGTGCTCAAGGCTCTGCTGTCCTTTACCCAAGTTAAAAGAAAATCTCTCTAAATACGTGGGCGAGAATATCAGCCAAAGCCAACTTCCCCTCCGCCCCACCTTTCCCAGGGACTCCGCGGGCCATGGGCATCCACCGGTGGGACGTCCTCGGGTCGGCCCAAGTCCTTGCAGCAGCAGTGGCGGCTGCTGGCTGGCCTGGTGGCCAGTCGGGGCTGAGTTTGGAAAGACCTGAGCCAGGAAGGGCCCACTGAGCCCGATGCCTCCGCCTCCCCTACAGAGTTGGTTGACAGGGAGGGGAGAAACAGCAACAAGGCTTTGGGAACAAAAACCAGAGTTTTTAAAGTGTCCCATGGATTCACTTCTGAATCTTCTGATAGCAGCTCTTTAACTGCAGACCTGGGACCCGGGAGAGAGGGGCCTGGCCTAAGTATCAGGAGACTGAGTCTGCCGCTATCATGTGGGTCATTAGCTCCAGGGGTCTTCTCTGGCCCTCAGTCTCCTCATCTATACAAGTGGACTGCCTGATAGCTGCTCCACGGTCCAGTTAGGTACCCATCCTTTCTCTCATCCCTTCCAGCCCTGACTGGTCCCTGGCTCACTCAAGTCTGGAGCTGGGGGGTGGAGAGGGGGAGGTAGAAATCTGTAGACGCTGAAGTTTCTGTACCTCATGAGGGGATCGGAGGGGCTGCTGGTCAGCCATGGCCAATTAGGGAGGTCCTCGCCGGCTTCCCCCTGGCCCTGTGATTTGTAAAATTGCAGATTTGTGTCTCTTGATCACCCTGAGAACTGGAAGGAGGAAGGTAAAGAATATTAATATGTTAAAATTTAGTAAATTGAACTTTGCATATCAATGGTGATAGCAGATGTATTTCATGTCTAGAAAGTTCCCTGTAGACTTTTCCTCATTTTGAGGGCCTCTTTCAGTGAGAGAAGTGACTTCCGTTCCCTTGGGCTCTGGTCCTAGGCGGTCATCTTTCCCATCATGCCTCTGCCTGAGGAGGTTTCGTGCCTCTGTCCCGCCTTTTCTCATAACACTGCTGGTCTCTGCCAACAGTGGGCCCGCTTGCTAAACATTTCTGCTCAAAAAACCATCCCTGGTGATGTCAGGATTGGCCCCTCACCCCCCCCGCCGGGGCTGAGTGGGCTCACGGTCAGGGCGGCAGACAAGTTCCCCGCCCTTTGCTCCGCCCTTGTGATGTTCGGCACTGTCTGGCCTCAGTCACTTGGTGGCCGCCGTAGGCCTGTCCTGAGCTGGGCAGGGCTCATGCTGCCCCAGGAACTCGCGACCCTCTGGCAGGATGGCCTGGGGCCTCGGGGCCAAGGGGGTGGCGGTCAGTGGGCCCGGCCTCTGCGTCTGAAGTGCATTAACTAGAATGTTGTCCTGTAAGGTTCTACAGGCGCGGCAGGGCCCCGGCTCTTCACCATCCACCTCATCGACGCCAACACCGACAACCTCCCGAAGGCCCACACCTGGTAAGGACGCCGGCTCCGGGCCTGTCCCCGTGCGCGGTCAGCACGGGACTTCCTGAGCTCCTTTCCCATCTGGCGCCCTCTGCCTTTCATTTATGCAGAGTCACGGGTAGACCCACAGTGGCAGCAGTGTCAAGGGGACAAGTGCTGGGAGTGTGTCACACATGAGGGTTGTCAGAAGGCCCGCTGGTGAAACCAGTTTTGTCCTTTTGTCGTTCATGTTGGCTCCTACTCCAGTGGGCTCCAGTGTTCACTTCACTGGGTCTTGCCACGTGTGTGTTTGTGTGTGTGTGTGTGCGTGTGTGTACGACAGTAGGGAAAATCGTAGTTTTTAACTTAGGGTTATTAGTCTTCCTGGGGCCCCGTTTTCCTTCTGGAAACTTTGCTTGTGACAGACGTACCTTGTGTATTGAAAAATGTTTCCTCCCTAAATTTTAACTTAATATTTATCTGTAGTGGACTACTTCCTTTGTGGTTTAAAAGTCAAATCACTTACATACCCTTTGTCTCGGAACCACTTATTGAAAGGAACAGCCACGTCTAGTCCAGGAGACCCAGTTCCCAATATCGAGACGCATCGTGATGTAATGGAAGGTTCCTGAGTGGAACCTGAGGATGTGGGTTCAAACGTGGGCTGTGACACCTTCTCCTCTGTGACCGTGGGCAACTTACTTGATATGCTAACTAGGTTTTCCACACCTGTGAAGTCAGCTACTAAAGCTGTTGCTGAGACTGTGGCCAGGGGGCCGAGCCCCCCCCCCAGCATGGCCGCTATGGGAACAGCACCGTGTTGACGCTTGGCGGCTCTGTCCTCCTGAGGCTGTGTCTTTTCATAGTTCAGTGCTTGGAGTGAAACGGAGATGAGAAATATCCTCTGAGGCCAAAGCTCCCCCAAAAAGACAGCGTGCCATTTACTTCAACTCTTTCTTGGCAAAAACCATCCTTAATTGCTTGCCCCTATAATTCAACAGGTCACTCTGGGTCACAGTTTTGTTATTTTTATTTTTGAGAGAATAGCTTCTTAAAAGTTTTCTTTTTCTTTGTGCAAACGTTGGAAATGAATTTCCCCATGGAAATATTGAGTCAGAAATTTAATATTTATTTCATCTATCAGGGGTTTGACATTTTATTAGTTTTGAAATGGAATTTTCCAGACTGCCCCATTTTGGTCTCAGATCCGGTCACAGAGGCTGAGATAGCATGCCGTAAATTGTTAGTGGTGATTTGACTGCCGGCCAGGCTGGATTATGGTGGTCTGCAAAGAGGGCGTTCCTGGTACAGAGAAATAATTTCTCCCAAAGACAAAAAACACAAGTTGAGAGGTTTGTCCTAATATAACCAGTAAATGGTAATTTGGTTTTATTTTGGTTTTAAAGATCTTAAGATTTATTTTGTTGTGTGTTGACTGAAAAATCTTTGCATTAGAAGCAGCAAAGCCCCAGGGGGACGAGGAAAACGCCCCTCCATCTTCCTTTGCCCCCAGAATGAGGCGACGAGGCGCTTCCCCCTCTCTTGGCCCCATCCCCCCTACACACACATGCACACACACACTGGCCTGTTGCTGCTCCTGCCTGTCCCTTCCTCGAAGCCTGTCCTAGGGCCAGGCGGCCCCAGCAGTGACTGTCGCTCTCTTGTCCTGCTCCAGCTTTAACCGGATCGACATTCCGCCTTATGAGTCGTATGAGAAGCTCTATGAGAAGCTGCTGACGGCGGTGGAGGAGACCTGTGGCTTTGCCGTGGAGTGAGCGGCAACCAGAGGCCACGGATTCTAGCTCACGACACCAGACCCAAAGCACAGAGCTTTCTGTGCGCCTCCCTCGAGCTGGCTGAGGCGCCGAGTTCTAGATGACCTGAGGGAAGGGTTGTCTCCCTTCCTTTTCATTGGGGGAGCGAGGGGGGTGGGGGGACTTTGGTCGGTGGCTCCCACCCACATTTTCCTCCTTCACGACAGTACTCCCGCCCCCTTCCATCACCCATCCAATAAAATGCAGCCAGGTCTAGCACTGGCTTCGGTCACACAGGATATTCCGCTGCGGTTGTAACACAGGGCGGTGGCTCTGCCCTGTGTCTTCCTAGGAGCCTCAAGCCGCAGTCGTGGACCTGGGCCTGGCTGACTGAGGGTTCGTACAGGTAGCGATGCCAGCTATTCTGTCTCAAAGCCGTCCTGAGGCCCCCTTCAAGTCCAGTGGCTCAAATTCCAAATCGCACCTCCTCGCAGCCTGCTCTGGGGAGCAGATTAATTTCTAAGGGAAAAATAACTGTATGATACATGCTTATTAGAGTTCTGCCACGGCAGGAAGCTCGAGTCACAAACGTACTTCCCTTTTGGAGAGGTAAAGGAATGGGGCAGCTGGTGCTGGAGGCCCGGGGTCTTTCTTTTCAGGGCATCCTGGCTGAAAAGTTCATTTTGCATAGAGAAAAATGATTTTTCCTTTTAAGAGTCCCTTTTGCCACATTATCTGTCCAGTTCGAAATATTTTTTTCAGTGACAACACCACATATCGGAACTGATAGAAGAACAGACGAAAACCAGCCGCAGATTCGCGCGGCCAGTCGCAGGCGGTGGCTCCACGTGTGCGTAGAAGAGCGTCACCTGGGTCCCTTGGTCACTAACAGCGATGATGCGGAAATTGCTAAGAGCTGACTAACAAGACAAAATTCTCTTATTGCAGCTGCTGGCTTTGTGCAAACTAGGTTCAAAGGGAGAGGGGGACGGGTCACCTCGATGACCTGAATCTACCACAGGTGGTTGCTTGACACGCAGTAGCACGTGGGTGTCAACCTGACAGCAGGGCGGTTCCACCCTGACCCATTCGGCCCATTTCCCCCCGTCAGATGGCGACACTAACAGTCGCTCCATAGTGCACTTGCCCAGATGTCTTCAGATGACGAGCAAGGCCAAAGCGAGCCTCCACCCTGAGTTTCTACCACCATTTTCCAATTTGCACAGAAGTTCAAACAGTATTTCAACCAAGTGGCTTGATTTCGGGTAGCTAAGCTTCAGTGAAAAATGGCAGCAGAAGCAACTTTTCCCGTCTGGTTTTTAGTTGTTGTTTTTGTTTCGGGGGCAACGCAGGGCAATTCCTTAACATGACATTTCCCTGTTGAAATTTCGTTGTGGAAGTTTCCGCGTTCAGCGTTGGGATCCAGCTGTGGGTCTGAGGTGGGTCCGGGTGGAGCTTTCGGCCGACCGTTTGACCTGTTCTTTTTGTCACCAGTACCTCCAGACTGGGGGGGTCGGAGGCATCCTTCCCCTTGTGCATCTTGCTGGGGTTCTTTGGCTTGGCCCGGAAGTAGTCTGCGGTTTGGCATGGGGAGCAGCTCGGACCTCCTAGGACATGTGTACTCCCCATGAACGAGAGCTTTGCCCGGTTTGGTGGCCGAGGACTGCCGGCTGTGGGCTCTCAGGGCTGTGAGAGAGCCACGCTTCTGGGCACTCACTGAGGTTCCAGGATGGAAGGACGTCAAGTGCAATTGGCTGCAGAGGAAAATTGAGTCCATTCAAAAAGTCCAGGCCAAACTGTGGGCTTAGTCTTTCAAAAGTTCTGCCTTGCCCCGGTTGGGCTTCTCCTGTGTCTCGTTTACCATGATACCTTCTGAGGGCGTTCTAGAAGCTGGCTCCCCGGTGACTCCATCCGGGCCTCCCTCATAATCTTCCTCTGGAAGTGTGAGGAAACAAAAAATGAAAGACACCCCCTAGAGAGCTCTGCTTCCTACCATGGACGTAAACTGTGGGAGGAGGAGACGACACCCATCAGAGAATTCAGGGGACCTCACGCTCGAAGTAGGAAGACCCACCTGATTTTCCTGTGGTGTTGGCCAAAATCTGCAGTAGTTCGGAAGGAAGCGAGGGTCTAGCAGGAACGTTGCACTTGACTCCTCTAAAGCCGCCTTCCTGCCCTGAGGAGGAGGGAGCGAGCCCTAGACTGCCCCTGCCAGCCCCATGCTGCTCTCGGGTCAGGTGTCCCCTCAGCAAGATCCAGAGGGTCGTGTCCTGGCTGCTCCTTGTGTGCTCAGGACATGAGTCACCCGTCCCTGAGGCCCGGGGCCCTGCGTCTCCACTTACACTTGCACGCGCCTCAGCTGTGTGAGTGTATGAAAGCCTGGAAGGGCAGAACTTTCCAGAGCCCCGGTTTACTCTTGCCAACAGGCCTATCAGTGGCACTGCGCTTCTAGAACCTTAAATAGGGACAGTGGACGGGGCCTTGGAACCACCCCAAAGAACAGGATGGCAAGCAGTCGGTGGAGGCTCCCGATGATTCTTCTTGGGTCTGTGAGACCCGTCCACGCGTGCTCTCAGTTGTCACCCTTCTTGGTAGTCCCAGACCACCCACGGTCCCCCTTGCCTCTCCGCCCAGACGCTTCAGGGGCCCGATGTCAGGCTTGCCCTCCCCAGCGGTCATCGGCCGACCCTCAGGGACGTAGCGAATCACCGCTCTGCCAGGGCTTCAGGTCGGGGGACAGAGGGGCTGCCTGGTGACAGCAAGTGCAGCTCCCTTGACTAATGAAGGGGGAATCTGCCCGCCCGCTGGGATTGTGGCCCCTCGGCTGGCGCAGCCGGAGGGTCCCAAGTTCAGGGTAGGTGGTCCTCCCGTCTGAGCTGGCAGGAGTGGCCTTCTGCGGAGGAAATGCCCCGCCCCGCCCCCCGCAGCCAGGTGGGTGCCGCACGGCAGCCTTCCCGAAACGCAGTATGAATTTTTAAAATTTGTTTATTTTTGTTTCTCAACCACTTTATAATGTATTTTTTAATTTATTTTGTAATGTCTTGTTTTCAAGTATTGCTGCTATCCCTGTTAGCCTTCCCACTGTTTTTATTGCTGATTTATTTTGTGAAAGTTGTACACTAATGTTCTGTTTTGTCAAAATCAAAAGTATTTAAAGAAATACTAGTTCTATTTAATGTGGTTATGGAACCAGCTGGAAACACAAAACAAACAGTGATTGCACAGCAGGCTGGACCCGGGAGGTCAGGTTCATTTTGTTACATATGCAATAAACTCACGACTTTACATTTTTGGTATCTGTGATTTCGGTGTGGAAATGAGATTGCAGTTTTTTTTACAGCCCCACTAGAAAGGAAGTCAGTGGTCAGAAGTGCTGGCAAGGGCCTTCCGAGGGAAACAGACAAACTTAAGAATAGATTTGCGGAAGGAGCGAATGGAAACATGGCCGTCAGTCTGAAGTGCCCTAGCCAGCAAAAACTGGGGGATCGAGAAAGTTTCGAGTCTGCTGACTTCTTCACACATTGGTCAAATTTGTTGGTTTGGGTCTTTATTTTTCTTTTTTATATATTTTATCATGGTAAAATACACATATTAATCAATTTAACCGTTGGTAAGTGTACAGTTCAGTGGCACTGAAGACACTCACAGTGTTGTGCTACCATCACCACTATATGTACGCAGCCCTTTTCATCTTCCCAAACTCAAGTCCCGCCTAGTCACCAATAATCCCCATAGCTCCTTCCCTCCCACCCCGGTCACCTCTGTTCCACTTTCTGTCTCTATGAATTTGTCCACTCCAGGTGCTTCACCGAAGAGGGATCATAAAACATTTGGCCGTCTGTGTCTGACTTATTTCAATTAGCGTAACATTTTCAAGGGCCATCCATGCTGGAGCGTATATCACATTTCATTCCTTTACATGACTGAATAGTACTCCATTGTAGGAACACACTATATTTTGTTTTCCCATTCATTTGATGGACACTTGATGTGACAGTTAACTTTGTGTGTCAACTAGGCCATAGTACCCAGAAAAGACATCAAGGACCAGTATCCGCGTCGTCTTTCATTTCTTTGGGTAGTGTTCTGTAGTTTTCACTGTGTAAGTCTTTTGCCTCCTTGTTTGAGATTATTCCTGAGTATTATATTCTTTTTAATGCTATTTGAAATGAATTGTTTTCTTAGTTTTCTTTTCGGATCGTTCATTGTTAGTGTATAGAAACACAACTGATTTTGGTGTGTTGGTTTTGTATCCTCCAACTTTGCTGATTTCATTTATTCTAATAGTGTGTGTGTAATCTTTGGGGTTTTTACATATAAGGCCATGTTATCTGCAAACATAATTTTATTTCTTCCTTTCCAATTCTGATGCCTTTTATTTCTTTTTCTTGCCTAATTGCTCTGGCTAGGACTTCTAGGACTATGTTGAATTTAAGTGGTGAGAGTGGGCACCTTTGTCTTGTTCCTGATCTTACAGGAAAAGCTCTCCATCCTTCACCATTGAGTATGATGGTGGCTTGTCATATACGTAGATGTGGGACCTATATACGGCTTCTATTATGTTGAGGTATATTCCTTCTATTCTTAGTTTATTGAGTGTTTTTTTTTTTTTTTTGTTAAAGATTTTATTATTTCCTTTTTCTCCCCAAAGCCCCCCAGTACATAGTTGTATATTCTTCGTTGTGGGTTCTTCTAGTTGTGGCATGTGGGACGCTGCCTCAGCGTGGTCTGACGAGCAGTGCCATGTCCACGCCCAGGATTCGAACCAACGAAACACTGGGCCGCCTGCAGCGGAGCGCGCGAACTTAACCACTCGGCCACAGGGCCAGCCCCTTTATTGAGTGTTTTTTATCAGGAAAATCAGGTGTTGAATTTTGTCAAATGATTTTGCTACATCAATTAAGATAATCATTTGATTTTTTTTCCTTTGTTAATGTGGTATATTACCTTGATTGATTTTTGTATGTTGGGTGATCCTTGCATTCCAGGAATAAATCCTACTTTGTCATGATGTGTAATCCTTTTATTATGCTATTGGATTCAGTGTGCTAATATTTTTGTTGGAGATTTTTGCATCAATATTCGTGAGGGATATTGACCTACCGTTTTCTGTAATGTCTTTGTCTGACTTTGGTATCAGGGTGACGCTGGCCTCACAGACTGAGTGAGGAAGCGTTCCCTCCTCTTCAAGATTGTGGAAGAGTTTGAGAAGGATTGCTGTTAATTCTTTAAATATTTGGTAGAATTCACTAGTGAAGCCATCGGATCCTGGGCTTGTGTTTGCTGGGAGGTTTTTGAGTCCTGATTCACTCTCCATACTAGTCGTAGGTTTATACAGATTTTCTATTTCTTCATGAGTCAGTCTTGCTGGGTCATGTCTTTCTAGAAATTTGTCCATTTCATCTAGGTTATCCATCTTGTTGGCATTCGGTTATTCATAGAACTCTCTTATAATCCTTTTTATTTCTGTAAAATTTGAAATGTCCCCTTTCTTTTCTAATTTTAGTTGTCATTGTCATTGTCTTTTTTGTTTTTTCCTTAGTCACCTAGCTGAAGGTTTGTCACCATGTTGATTTTTTTGAAGAACCAACTCGTGGCTTCATTGATTTTTTTTCTATTCTCTATCTTTTTTTTTTTATCTGCTATAATATTTATTCTTTTCTTCCTACTGCTAGCTTTGAGTTTAGTTTTTTCTGTTTTTCCCCTAGTTCCTTAAGGTGTAAAGTACATTGTTAATTAGAGACCTTTCTTCTTTTTCTTAATTTTTTTGTGAGGAAGATTTGCTCTGAGCTAACATCTATGCCAATGATCCTCTATTTTGTATGTGGGTTCCTGCCACAGCATGGCTGACAAGTGGAATAGGTCCGCTCCTGGGATCTGAACCCATGAACCCGGGCCGCTGAAGCAGAGCACGCAGAACTTTAACCACGCGGCCACGGAGCCGGCCCCATTTTCTTTTCTGATGTAAGCATTTACAGCTATAAACTTCCTTCTTAGCACTGCTTTCACAGTTTTGGTGTGCTGTATTTTCACTGTCATTTGTCTCTAGATATTTTCTGATTTCCCTTGTGGTATGTTGCTTAATTTCCACATAGTTATGAATTTCCCTTCTGTTATTGATTTCTAGCTGCATACCATGCTGGCAAGAGCAAATACTTTGTATGGTTTCAGTCTTTTTAAATTTTTTGAGACTTGTTTTATGGCCTCACATATGGTCTATTATGGAGAATGTTCCACGTGCACTTGAGGAGAATGTTCTGCTGTTGTTGGCAGGCAGGTTCTGTATATTCTGTTAGGTCCAGTTGGTCTGTAGTGTTTGCTCAAGTCCTGTTTCCTTACTGATCTTCTGGCTGGTTGTTCTAACCTATGGAGAGGCAGGTATTGACGTCTCCTACTGTTATTACAGAGCTGTCTGTTTTGCCCTTCAGTGTTTCAGTGTTTGCTGCAGTTTCTTTAGATTTATCTTTGTTGAAGTTCATTGAGTTTTTTAAATTTCTATGTCCATTTCTTTCCTCAAATTTGGGAAATTCTTGTCCTTTCTCTCCCCTTTCTCTCTCTTTCTCCTCCTGGGACTCCAATAATGCATATATTGTCTTCTTACTGGTGTCCTACAAGTCCCTCAGGCCCTCTTCACTTTTCTTCATTTTTTTTCTTTTTGTTTCCCTGATTCGATGATTTCAAGTGACCTGTCTTCATGTTCACGGCTTCTTTTGCCTGTTTGGGTATGCTGCTGAGCCCCTTTATTGAGTTTTTCAATTCAGTTACTGTATTTTTCAGCTCCAGAATTTCTATTTGGTTCTTATATTATATAATGAATATATATATGAATATAATGAATATATATCTCACTCTTTTTGATATTCTCCTTTTGTTCATAGATCATTTTCTGGATTTCCTTTAGTTCTCTGTTCACGTTTTCCTTTAGCTCTTTGAGCATATTGAAGACAGTCACTTTAAAGTCTTTTCTAATAAGTCTGCTGCCTATATTTCTTCAGGGATGGTGTCTGAAGATATATTTGGTTCCTTTGAATGGCCCATGTTTTTCTTTTTCTTTGTATGCCGTGAAATCCCTTGTTGAAAATTACTCCTTTGAAAAAACAGCTGTGTCTTTCCAGTCTTTGCAGAGTGGCAGGAAGACCACTAATTAGAACACATTCTAAGACTTGTGATCGACCCAGGGTGATGGCTTAGGACTCAAGTCCTTTCTGGGCATGTGTCCTGCCTGGGCCTATTTATGTACGTTTGCTTTTCCCCATATACATGACTGATTTAAAAAGTCTTAATTTCCCAAAGAGTCTCGCCCCAGCTTCTTCTTGGGGCCTTAGATGTTCTCTTGTATTCTTCTGCCCATACTGTCTTGTCCCAGGCATCCACAGGTCTGCATTCCACCTGCAGCTGTTACACGTGGTGCCTGCCGCTGCCTTCCATGGCTTTTGCCAGCCCGAGATCTGAACTGCGCTGTCTCTCCCTGTCTGAGCTCCATGTCAGGCGAGAAAGAAACTAGCCCCTTAGGCAATCCACAGACAGGTCAGAACATTGCCAATGAGCTCTCTGGCCAAGGGAGGAAACCAGGAAGTGGGCTGCTTCCTTCCAACCAGAGTTGTGCCAGGAAGGGTTGGGACAAAGGGAAGTTAAAATGCCACAAAATTTCCTACCATTTTGAATGTTGCTTTTTTTGACTAGGCACTTACCTGGTTGCTGTACATCTTTGACTGGTTTCCAGAGGTCCTGTAGAGTTATTTTAGTCAGTCTCTAGCTGTTGTTTTTATTTTTTAAATGTTTTCACAGGGGTAATAAGGAGCTTCTTAGCCTGCCATCTTCAATCTCTGTCTCTTTTTTTTTTTTTTCACTTGAGGAAGATTAGCCCTGAGCTAACATCTGCTGCCAATCCTCCTCTTTTTGCTAGGAAGACTGGCCCTGAGCTAACATCCGTGCCCATCTCCCTCTACTTTATACGTGGGACACCTGCCACAGCATGGCTTGCCAAGCAGTGCCATGTCCACACCTGGGATCCAAACTGGCAAACCCTGGGCTGCCAAAGTGGAACGTGCAATCTTAACCACTGCACCATGGGGCTGGCCCCCAATTTCTGTCTTTTGATTAAAGAGTTTAATATATTTACATTTAAAATAGTTACTTATAAGGAGGGACTTGTTTCTTCCATTTTATTATTCATTTTCCATATGCCTTATAGCTTTTTACCCCTCATTTCCTCTATCCCTTCTTTTATGTTTGACTTTTTATAGTGACATATTTGATTCTCATTTCCTTTTGTGTGTATTCTATAGATATTTGCTTTGTGGTTACCATGGCGACTGCACCTGACTATAAGGTTATAACAATCTAATGTGAATCTCTGCCAACTTAACTTCAGTAACACACAAAAAGTCTGCTCCTCTCCAGCTCCGTCTCCCCCTTCTGTTATTGACATCCTAAATTATATCTCTATGCATTGTGTGCCCAATAATATAGATTAGTAGCTTTTTTATGCATTTGCCTTTTAAATCCTATAGAAAATTAAAAGTGGATTTACAAACCAAAATTACAATAATACCAGCTTTTAGAATTGCCCATGTATTTACCTTTTCTGGAGATCTCGATTTCTTCTTACAGCTTCGAGTTACTGTCTAGCATCCTTTCATTTCAAACTGAAGCGGTTTCCTTAGCATTTCTTACAAGGCAGGTCTATTGGCAACGAACTCCCTCAGCTTTTATTTATCTGGGAATGTCTTAATTTCTTCCTCATTTTGCGGAACAGTTTTGCTGGATGTGGAATTCTGACAGGTTTTTTTCTTTCGCCAGTTTGAATAAGTCAACCTGCTGCTTTCTGGCCTTCAAAGTTTCTGATGAGAAGTCTGCTGATAATCTTCTTGAGGATCCCTTGTATGTGACAAGTCACTTCTTTTGCTGCTTTCAAGATTCTTTGTGTCTTGGTGTGTCCTTGAGTTTATTCTACCTGGAGTTTGTTGAGCTTCTTAGATTTATAGATTCATGTCTTTCATTAGGTTTTGAGAAGTTTGCAATCATCACTTCTTCATTCTTTCTGCCCCCCCCCCTCTCCGTTCTCCTGGGACTCCCACAATGCATGTGTCTGCTTGATAGTTTCCCCACAGGTTCCTTTTGTTCTGTATACTTTTCTTCATTCTTTGTTCTCAGTAATTTTAACTGTCCTGTGAGTTCATTGATTCTTTCTGCTGCCCACTTAAATATACTTTTGAGCTCCCCGAGGGAATTTTTCATTTCCGTTATTGCACTTTTCAGCTCCACAACTCCTTCTTGGTTCCTCTTTATGATTTCCGTCCTATTGATATTCTTACTTTGTTCAGCTATTGTTTTCCCGTCCTTGTCTGTGTCTGCCTTCAGCCCTTTCAGCAGCTTTCAGACAGCTGTTTTAAACTTTTGTCTAGTACGTCGGCTGTCTGTGCTTCCTCAGTGGTGATTTCTGTTGACTTAATTTGTTTTTTTGAATGGACCATACTTTCTGGTTTCTTTTGTATACCTTGTGACTTTTTGTTGAAAACTAGACATCTGGATCATATAATGTAAATTTGGCAATCATATTCTCCTCTGGGGAACCAGGGTTGGTTTGTCTTTTCCGACTTTTGAAGGTGCCTCTGATCAGCCTGAGGTGAAAGTTTAAGGTCTTCTCAGGTCTTTCCTGAGCCTGTGTCTCTCCCTGGGCATGAACGTGGCTTTCTAAATTCCTCTGTGTACACGGTTGCTTTTCTATTTTTTTTTTTCCACACAAACACGTTTATCAACTCACATTTTTCATTCATCAGGACTCCTGGCACAACTTAGTTTGGTCCTCTGCTGAGGGTCTCATAAGGCTGCAATCAAGGTGTCACCAGACTGCATTCTCCTCTTAAGGTTCAACCAGGGAGGAATTCTCTCTCACCTCCTTCTGGTTGTTGGCAGAATTCATTTTCTTGCACCTTTGTGACTCTGGGTCCTGGCTTACTAGTTTTTGGCTGGAGGCCATCCTGAGACCATAGAGATTGTTCATGCAGTTGCTTCTGAATGTCCTAATCCCTAAATGTTTGTTTGGCTCTCAAAAGGGGAAAAAAGTAACAAGACAACTGAGGTGGTTCCTTTAACTCCCCTGGAAGCCACCTGAGCCAGTGTGGGGTGCGACACTGGATGCCTGTCTCTGTGTCTGCACCTCCTCCATCGGAAGCAGCAGTCAGATCAGAACACAGAACCCAACAGCTGGAGGCCCAGGCCCTTGTGGCCTACCTGGGCTCTGGCACGTGGTACCAGGAACACAGGCAGGGCTGCCTCCCACAGGGCTGGGGGTGCGGGAGGGGCAGCCGCTACCACACGAAAAGCTGAAATTGACTGGAATTGACCAACGCGCACCACAATTTGCCAGCCAGGATTTCCCCTGGAAGTTGCCAGCGTTCCAATAGCCTCCAGAATTCCAAAATAGTTACATCAGACAGATTCTGCCCTTCCAGCTTTTGTCTAAGAGAGGATCCCTAGTGCTTCCTACCCTGCCGTCTTCCTTGGCATCGCTCTGGCCATACTGTCTTTATTTCCCAGCCTGTCACAGTCACTGGACACAGGGTGTGTCTGTGGCTGGCACACACACACACAGCAGCCTTGCACTCTGCCGGCTGTGAGGGGCATGGCCCCCCAGGGTGGGAACCGAGTCTGGTTCATCAGAGCTTTTTCTGCTGTCACCGTCAGAATACTTTCAGGTCTCATCTCAAGGTTAGCACCAGGTAATTAACTGGGGCTTTAAGCAAGTCAGTGTACCTGTGTCCCACCCCTGCACTGCCTACTCTCTGGATGACTTTTTTTTTTTTTGAGGAAGATTTGCCCTGATCCAACATCTGCTGCCAATCCTCCTCTTTTTGCTGAGGAAGACTGACTCTGAGCTCACATCTTTGCCCATCTTCCTCTACTTTATATGTGGGATGCCTGCCACAGCATGGCTTGATGAGCGGTGCCAGGTCCCCACCCAGGATCCGAACCAGCGAACCCCAGGCCACCAAAGCGGAATGTGCGAACTTAACCACTGCACCACCAGGCTGGCCCCGGGATGACTTTTTTTTTTAAACTCTACTCTTTTGAAACTTTCTTGTTTGCCCCTTTTCCTCCCCTCCACCAACACAGGCACTGGCTTTCCCTCAGGTAGCCACATTCACAGCTCGCTTGTCTTCCATATTTACCTGGCGACTGGAAACAGATATGTTATAGTCGTGCACCATATGACAATGCTTTGACCAATGAGGGACCACATATGCGATGGTGGTCCCATGAGATTAGTACCATGGAGCCTAGCTGCATGGTGGGCTATACCATCCAGGTGTGTGTAAGTGCACGCTATTATGTCTGCAGAATGACAAAATCACCCAACAACGCATTTCTCAGAGCATACCCCTGTCGTTAAGCGATGTGTAACTGTACGTATACAAAATGCCACGAGGCAGGATGGCATCGTTCAGAGTCGAGTCAGAACCTGAGACTGAATCCTGGCTTTGTAACTTGACCTTGGGCCTATTACCTAACCTGTGCCTCAGTTTACTCATCACGGCTCACACTGTCCTGTCGCAACATACGTGTGAAACCACGCTCCTCCCCACGGAGGGGCCCTGCTCACCTTCCACATCTTGCTCCCCTCAGCACGCCTCGAGCACAGGGGGCCAGCTGCTGCTCTTCCCCCATCCGGCCAGGAGCCGTCCTGAGAACCAGGAGCGGCCTCGGCGGGCACTTTTCAGACACAGAGTCTCCAACCATCTTCTGGGGCTCTGGGCAAAGACAGGCCCTAGTTGACCTCCCGGGAGACGGGGCAGGATTAGGAGGAGCTGGGAGAATCCTGAGTTGGAATCCGGCTGCACAGTCCACGGCCGGGTGACACTGGGGGATTACTTAACTCCTGAGCCTCGATTCCCTTAACGTAAAATTAGATTAAAATAAAACGATCCGTTGATACACACACAGCAACACAGATGATTCTCAAAGATGTTGACAAAGGAATCAGACAAAGTGACATCATGTCTGAACAGTCCTACCCTCCGATGGCCGGGAAGGGCCCAGGGGAGCCTTCCGGGGCCCTGGAAATGCATGGTGCCTTGGTCTGGGTGGTGGTAAATGAGTGAATACAGATATAAACCATCAGCAAGTTGCTCCCCAGGTGAAACAGATGCAGAGCCCACGCTCAAAGCTGCAGCCACAGCCCGAGAGGAGAGACCACCCAAGGGACGTCTGCCGTCTCCTGCCCCACGTTCCACGGGAGGGCTGGGACCCCAGCTCCCAACGCCTGCCCAGTGCCTCGCACTGCCTCACGCCCTGGCAGCGCTGAGTGACTCTGGGGAGCCTGTACACCCCCATGTTGTCTGTTAGTCTCCCCCCCAATTCTCTGATTATGAAAAGATTCTGTTTTCCGCATGGGCCAGGCAAGCTCTCCAGCTGTGGCTCTCTGTCTGCTCCCCCTCGCCCCAGCCCTTCCCTGCGCTGAGCCCCCGACGTCCTACCCCAGCTACCATTCCCAAGGCTCGCTCTCTGGCCCCTAGTGCCCTCTGAGCTAGGCACAGGGAGGGAGGGGTAGGCCAGACACAGGGCAGGCCAAGCACCTGCATGTCCCCCCTCTGGCTGGGCTCCCCTCTCCCATTTTTGCCCCCTCTTCCACTCACCACATAGCAGTCGCAGGCAGCTGGTGGGAAGGCCACTGCGGGGCATGTACTCCCTTCCCCTGGGTGGAGGGACGCCTGGGGCAGACGGGCACGGGCGCGTGCGGGACCAGCCTGCAAGGCCAGTCCTGCAGCTTGGCCGGGAAGCCCAGATGACCTCGGGTGACCTGCAGAGACTTGTTAACCACATGGAGCTGCCACTGGAGCCAGCCAGCTGGGGGCCCCAGGACCACCTCCCCCTGGGCTCAGAGCCCCCAGCCCTCCTGGCCCCAGGAGGAGTGCTCCACCCCCAGGATCCCCGTTCTGACATCAGTGTCCTAAAGGGCTTCTGACCTGAGCGTGGCACTGGCTGCAGGAAGGGTTCGGGATTGTCTCCTTGCTCACAGCTGGACCACACATTCCCGAAACGTGGGCACTGAAAGTCCCACTGGCTTTGGAGGGGAGGGTAGTGAGGGAAGTTGAGTCACTGTGCAGGATCCTCCATGACCCCTCCCACCACTGTCCCCACAATTCCTCAAAGCCAGCCAGACCCGCACAGGGAGGAACCTGCGAGGAGGGGGTTTGCTGTGACCTCTGCAGGGCGGACGAGGCCTCAGGGCACAGAGTGACTCAAGGAAAGGAAGAGTGCTGACCAGCACTGGGGCCTGCTCCCCTGCCCCCAGGGGTCACGGTGGGTCTAGACATCCGTGTCCTTAGCTCTTGGGTGTTGGGGGGGCCAGAGTGACCCAAACCCCAAGAACTACCTCTGGCCCCAGTGGCCCTGTCCACCAGTCCTGGGGGCCACGGGACAGGAGCCTCACCCAGGGGAGGACAGGAGGGAACGCCTCTGACTGTGCTCGTGCTGTGGGCCCCAGGTGCCTGCTGATGGCTGCAGTGCTGGACGTCGTGCCCAAGTGGTGACACTGCTGCAGGGGACCTGAGACCAGGCCCAGCGCCCACGAGTTGCTGGTGACAATCCGTGATGGCGGCAGGGTCATATACGATCTGTCATCGTGAAAAGGCTGCTTTGTGCAGACCAGACAAGGAGCTGCCAGCGGTGGCGGCCCTTCTGGGGACAGGTGGCATGCACCCGAGCTTGACACAAAAAGAATCTGGAGGCCTTGGGACAACGTTAATGGAAGCCAGACTGGAAGAAAAATGAAGAGAACTAAATCTGGAGGCCATTAATAAAGACCCGGAAAGCCCCACTCTTGACTCAGGCTTAACGTCGAGAGTGTTACAAATAAACTAAGCGAAGAGAACTTGAAACCTACGGAAAGAGCTGAGCTGACGGCTGATGTGAGGAAATAGCTCCCGCTGTAGGCGATGCCTCGAAGCACAGCCCGTGTCAAGGAACCACACCTGAAACAGCCTCCGGAATCCACCGGAAGCACGAAGGACAACTCCAGGTAGCACTGCAAATGCCCTGGGGCACAATCCTCAGCTCCAGTGAAGCTTACAGTCCTTCTCAGGAGAGGCCAAGGACGGGGCAGGACAGTGGATCAGCGCAGGGAACGGAGCGAAGTATCAGACAAGCCTGGGGGGCATGGGGGCTGCACGCTGGGTGACACCAGAGGCCTGGCCTAGCATCGGGGTCCGTCCTGCTGTAGGTGAGATGCGGCCAAGCCTCACCCAGCTCAGCTGCCCCTGGGCCAGTCCTGCGGCTCGGCCCACGTCGTGGAGGAGACATGGCCGGGGGAGCCGGACCTGGATGCGATGCTCCCTTGGGAAATGGAGATCCCTCCGAAGGCGAGTTGGAAGGATTTTTGAAGAAATGGACTGAGGTGGCTGAGGTTTGAAAACACCGGAAGAAAGATGGAACCAGATGTATGCTGAAGTAGCAAAAAAAGATAAAAATCATCAATGCCCTTAAAGATCACATTAAAAACTCCAAATAGGGAACATTTCACCACAGTTTGAAAAAATACACATTCTTCTGTTTAATAAAAATGAAACAGCATTTCATTTTTATTTATTTTTTTAATTTTTTTTTTTTTTTTGAGGAAGATTAGCCCTGAGCTAACTGCTGCCAATCCTCCTCTTTTCACTGAGGAAGACTTGCCCTGAGCTAACATCCGTGCCCATCTTCCTCTACTTTATACGTGGGATGCCTGCCACAGCATGGCCTGCCAAGCGGTGCCATGTCCGCACCGGGATCCGAGCTGGTGAACCCCGGGCCGCCGAAGCAGAACGTGCGAACTTAGCTGCTGCGCCACTGGGCCGGTCCCTATAGATGCATTTCAAATCGTTATGTTGCACACCTTGGACTAATACCCTGCTGTAAGTCAATCATATCTCAGTAAAACTGGAAAAAATAAAATTCACAAACATAAAAAAGTTAAAAGTTAGAAATCATTTAGAAATGTATCAATGATAATTCACACATGAAAGTTGTAGGACCTTCTGTGTCTGCGCTCGGCATTTACCCGAAGGGATGGAGGACTCTGAGTCATTCTTGCAGCTGTCCGGGCATCAGGTTCTCATTCCTGAGTCAGGGAGCTCCTTTATCTGAGGGAAAGAATCTTTATTTATTGGTGACTCCTGAGCACGCAACTAAGAAAGCTTGTGCCAGGAACAGGACCTGGATATTATCAATTTCCTATTTCCCTTTATGACTCTAAAATGAAAAAAAAGACAACACAGTGACAAATGAAAGGAAGTCGGGCCAGCAGGAACTGCACTGAGATAAAGAAATGAATTTCTACCAAATATTCAGTCAAGAATGAATTCCCTGTGAAAAGAGAGGAGAATCTTTCTGAAGCAACTTGAAAGAGCCGACATGCGTGTGAAGAGCTGGGACCCGGTAAAGAGGCCAAAACTCTTCCAGAAACATCAGAAATCCCTAATGGCCAATTCTCAAGGCCAGCTCATTTCCCACGAGAGAAACACTCGCAGCAATTTGGGAAAAGAAAACGCAGACTTCAGAGAAAAATGACTCAGAAGGGATGCCAGGTTTAACATATGTCCCCGATGTTTCAGGCAAAGCATCTGGCAGAGGCCCAGGAGGCCTGTCAGGGAAGCTTCTGGAACCAGATTCCTGAGGAAGAAGGAACGTGGAGCTGTGATGGTGCAGGGAGCCAGGGGGCGACCCACGTCCCGCACAGCCCCAGGCCCTCTGGAGAGGGACCCTCCACTGGCTGTGTCCATCTTCCTGATGGCCAGGCAGAGCCCAGACACCGGGCCACTCACCTGCCCAGAACCACTGACTCTGGTCCTCCCCTCAGACTCAGATGTTGCCAAGAGGTCCCAGGACCCAATCCTGGCACCACCTGTCCTCCCCTTTATTCAGGAAAATGAGGATGACGCCCCCCTGGAATTCTCTCCTCCAGTGGTCTTTGTTGGCCCAACACATACTCCACTATCAACAGAAATGTCTACACCAGGTGCCAGATTCCACCTTCTGTCTACACAGCCTGAGGCAGTCATTTGCCAAAGTGCCAGTTGGAAGATCCAGAATGTCAGCTAGACACCTTCATCTCTGTACTAATTTTTTTTCTCTTTTAGCTTTTAGTTCAGAGATTATACGGTGGTTTAAATTAGAATGTTGACAGAATTATTCTTAGAATAATGATTAACAATTGAAGAATATTTAAATATGAATCTTATAATTGCTGCCACTTCATTCTATTTGTAGGTAGTATTAACACAGAATTTTTGTTGTTGACAAGTCTGCTGAAATAATCCATAAACACAGCAATAATTTTTTGTCTTTCTTCTAAAATAATTTTGACCGTTTTCTCTTTTTGGTTTTATTGCTGTTAAGTGATTACACAATAGTTCGAATGAAAGCTTTGTAACACTCGAATTCTTAGGATATGATTTATAAATGTACATTATAAAAATGTGAGTCACATCACAAATTTATTTCTATCTTATTTGGCTTCTGGCTAGTATAAAAGTAGTACTTTTGTTCTGCTACTTAACAAGTTTCTTCTACTGGCCCAGAAACAGAGCAATTTCTTGTCTCTCCTCTAAGGCAATGTAGAATGTTCTCTCATTTAGTTTCACTGATGTAGTCAAGTGATTAAGTGCTCAAATGGAAACCTGACAACAGTTACAATCCTTTGGGGCTTACTTTAAAATTGCACTGTATTGAAAAGTGAATTTCATGGGTAACTGTTTCCTCTTTTGCTGTGTCTGGACAATGTGAGGGTGGGAGGACAGACTTTCAGCTGGTGCCATGTCACTCACGACATGACCTGGACTGAGTGTACCCGAGGATCTCAGAGTTCATGTCTGTGAACTAAAGGCTGGATTTTAGTCTAGTTTTTAAGACTAATGTGTTTACATAAATGATTTTTCATTTACAATTTAAAAAATTTACACTTTTTAAAATTATAGCTCAATAAAACATAAAAATAAATTTGAATGAAATGCCTAGAGTGTGACATCAGCAGGATGGCGGACTGGGGAGCTCCAGGTCCTCATCCCCATGGAACATGAAACAAACAACTAAAGACTGGCTAAAATAACTTTCCAGGAGCTCTGGGAATCAAACATTGACAGCAATCAGGCAAACACCCAATCAAGAAAAAGCTACATTCAGAACGGTAGGAAATTTCAAGGTGTTTTCACTTACCTTCCCTGGCAGAGCACAGCATGCTTTGGGGGAAGTGGCAGCCTGGTTCCCAGATCCCTCTCACAAACGGGAGAGAGCAAAGCAGCTCGAATTTGCAACGTCCTAACCTGTCAGGGGCTGCCTGAGGGACCGGTCTCTGTGTTGCCGCACTTGGAGCTCAAACAGCCAAAAGCAGCACAGCTTGAGTCTCAGAGGAGAGGGGGCTGTGAGAGGCTGCAGGCACAGCTTGTGAAAACTGCAAGGGGATCACCTGCAGACACCTGGGGCAGGAAGACAATAGGACATCTGAGGCCCCAAGAAGACAGGGGTGACACTCTTAGGAAAGTTAAGACATTTAAAAGCAGCTGTGTATACGGGGGAATTAGAATAAAGCACACACGCAGGGGACATGCCCAGAAAATGTCTGAGAAGACCTTAAGCTTCACACTGGGCAGATCAGCAAAGGTTGTCTTCTGCACGGAGCCAGTCTGCAGAAGGGGATGGGTGGCTGTTTTTTCAAATGCTCAATTTTCAACAAAAGATCACAAGGCATAAAAAGAAACAAGAAAACATGGTTCACACAAAGGAAAAAAGCAAATCTCCAGAAACCATGAAACATCAGCGTCAGGCTTATCAGACAAAGACTTTAAGACAACTTTCCTAAATATGCTCAAAGAGCTAAGGGAAGACATGGACAAAGAACTAACGGAAATCAGGGAAATGATATATGAACAAAAGGAGAATATCAACAAAGAGAGAGAAATTATATGAAAAAAGAAAGAGAACCAAATAGAAATTCTGGAGATGGAAACTATAGTAAGCGAATTGAAAAATTCCCTAGAAGGTTCAACAGCAGACCTGAACAGGCAGAAGAAGGAATCAGTGAACTTGAAGACAGGTCATTTGAGGGGCCGGCCCGGTCGTGCAGCGGTTAAGTTCACACGTTCTGCTTCGGTGGCCCGGGGTTCGCCAGTTCGGATCCTGGGTGTGGACCTATGCACTGCTTGTCAATCTATGCTGTGGCAGGCATCCCACATATAAAGTAGAGGAAGATGGGCACAAATGTTAGCTCAGGGCCAGTCTTCCTCAGCAAAAAGAGGAGGATTGGCAGCAGATGTTAGCTCAGGGCTAATCTTCCTCCAAAAAAAAAAAAAATTACATATTAAGAAAAAAAAGACAGGTCATTTGAAATCATTGAATCAGAGGAGAGAAAAGAAAAAAGAATGAAGAAAAGTGAAGAAAGACTAAGGGACTTATGGGACACCATCAAGTGGACCAAAACATGCATTACGAGAATCCCAGAAGGAAAAGAGAGGAAAAAAAAGGAACGGAGAGATTATTTGAAGAAATAATAGCTGAAAACTTCTCAGAAGGAAAAACATGGATCCATAAACCCAAGAGGCTCAAGGACTGCAAGTAGGATAAACACCAAAGACACATACTGACACACATTATAATTAAACTGTCTAAAGCCAAAGACAAAATCTTTAAAGCAGCAAGAAAAGGATTCCGCACGTATAGGGATCCTGAATAAGATTACCAGCAGAAAACCTTGGAGACTGGAAGGCAGTGGCATAATTAAAGTGCTGAAAGAAAAAAAGCCCATCAACCAAGTTTTCTATAGCTGACAAAATTGTCCTTCAAAAAAAAGAAGAAATTCAGACGTTTCCAGATAAATGAAAGCTGGAGGAATTCCTTACCACTAGACGTGCCTTACGAGGAATGCTTAAAGGTAGATCTTCAGGTTGAAATGAAAGGATGCTAGAGAGTAACCCAAAACCACATGAAAGGATAAAGTTCTCCAGCAAAGGTAAATACATGGACAAATATTGTAATTTTGTTCTGTAACTCCACTTTTAATTTTCTACATGATTTAAAAGGCAAGTGCACAAAACATACAAATCTATGTTCATGGGCACCTAACGTATAAGGTTGTAATCTGAGACGAAGTAACAAACGGGGGGTGGGCAGAGCCGTAAAGGAGGAGAGTTTTTGTATGTGATTGAAGTTAAGTTGGTATTAATTCCAATTAGATTCTTATAACTTTAGGATGTTAAGTGTAATCCCCGTGGGAACCGCAAAGAAAATATATGTAGAATATACCTGAAAGTAAATGAAGGAAATCAAAATGTCACTACAAAAAAAAATCAAATGAACACAAAGGAAGGCAGTAATAGATCAAATGAAGGGCAGAAAAGCTATAAGACATAGAGAAGAGATAACAAAATGGCAAAACTAAGTCCTTCTCTACCAGTAGTTAGTTTAAATGTAAATAGATCAAACTCCATAACCAAAGAAACAGACTGGCAGAATGGGTTAAAAAACAGGATCTAACTCTATGCTGTCTACAAGAGACTCACGTTAGATCTAAGAATACACGTGGTTGAAAGTGAAAGGACAGAAAAAGATTCCATGTAAATAGTAATGAAAGGGGAGCAGGTGTAACTATACTAATGTGAGACAAAATAGACTTTTTCTCTCTCTCTCTTTTTTTTTCCCCGAGGAAGATTAGCCCTGAGCTAACATCTGCCAATCCTTCTCTTTTTTGCTGAGGAAGACTGGCCCTGAGCTGACATCCATGCCCATCTTCCTCTACTTTGTACATGGGACGCCTGCCACAGCATGGCTTGCCATGTGGTGCCATGTCCGCACCCGGGATCTGAACTGGTGAACCCTGGGCCGCCGAAGCGGAACGTGTGCACTTAATTGCTGCGCCACTGGGCCGGCCCCAGACAAAATAGACTTTAAGACAAAATCTACTAAAGAGACAAAGAAGGGCATTATATAATGATAAAAAGGTCAATTTACCAGGAAGATAGAACAACTATAAACATACATGTGCCAAATATCAGAGCTCCTAAATACATGCAGTGACCATTGACAGAATTGAAAGGAGAAGCAGACAGCCCTACAAGAATAGCAGGAGACTGCAGTGCTCCACTTTCAATAGGAACAGAGCCACCAGACCAAAGATCAAGAAGGAAACAGGGCGCCTGAACAACACTATAAGCCAACTGGACCTGACAGGCCCATACAGAACCCTCTACCCAACATGGCCTTATATATAGAAAAACCTAAGAAAATGCATGCAAAAAACTGTTAGAACTACAAAACGAATATACACCACATTCCTAAGGGGCCTTTTTAAGCATTTTTATCGAATTACCCCCTCAAAAAGGGAACAATATCATTCCTGTTAAGAAATCATGGTCTAGGGGGCTGGCCCCATGGCCAAGTGGTTAAGTTCACCGGCTCTGCTTCAGCAGAAGAAGCCCAGGGTTTCACCGGTTCGGATCCTGGGCACAGACATGGCACCGCTCATCAGGCCACGCTGAGGCGGCGTCCCACATGCCACAGCTAGAGGGATCCACAACTAAAAATACACAACTATGTACTGGGGGGATTTGGGAGAAAAAGGAAAAATAAAATCTTAAAAAAAAAAAAAAAGCAAGCATGGACTAGCACAAGAATAATAATAATGTATTGTGGAGTAAATAACATACGTAGAGGTAAGATACATGACATTAACAGCACAAAGCATGGGAGGGGAGAAATTTAAGTTACTGTTTGCTGTAAGATTCTTAGATCATAGGTGAGGTGGTATAATATCATTTGAAGGTGGACTCATAAGTTCGAAATGAATAAAGTAACTCTAGATAATTCACTAAAAAGAATGCACGTTATCCAGAAATAGATAAAAAGGATCACAGAGCATCACCAGGTTTTATCACACACAAATATTTTATCACGCCACATTCATAAGGCGTAGGAGTTAAAATAATACTGAACCATATTTGGCGGCATTTTATTAAAGATTTTTCTTTAATATGTAGACATGATATAGGTCCATACTTTTTCTTAAAGCTCATTAAATTTTAGAATTAAATATAAGCTAAAGATGAAAAGTATCTCACACTATTCTAAGGAGTCCCATATGACCATGAGATGCTTAGACACCATTTCCCAAACTTTTCTGTTTTACAGACCAATAATATACTGACCTGATTGTATAGCCTGGTATATAGTTATTAATTTTTCACTTTGCCAAGAATGACATTAAAAAAATTAATAGCAGTCATCTGTATTACTAGCATTTCATTTAAAAAGGACATTTTAACATCAAAACTTTTCACAATAAAAGACTATCGTTTTGATTGTCCTTTACGAAAACCTCCCTTTGGTGCATCGACTTTTCTCATTTTTCTCCTGATGGGTGAAAACTTCAGCACCAGCTCCCAGTGCTTCGTGATCCAATGTTTGCTACCCCTGGTTTTGACCCTCTTCCCCCCATTAGCTCGTTCATCAGCCAGAGGGGGGCCGAGTGTCCCTCAAAATACCCTTTGCCCTCCTGAAGCACCCACTACCCCTGCAGTTGGTCTCCTTGTCCCCCCATCTTCCAGGTTTCTTGAACCCCACCTTTTCCATGAGACCCAACTCTTATCCTTTATCTCCCACAGTCCTCTTTTCAAGTGAAGCGTTTCTGAGAGCCCTTAGTTCTTACCTTTTCTTCAAGAAACCAAACTGAGGCCTATCTTTCCACACTTTTTTTTTAAATCATGTTTTCCCAACAACTTAAATGGTTTTCTCCCTAAGAAAATTTCTGCCGACACTATTTTAAAGTAAATGGTTTACTTCCTGATGAAAACAAACACACAAAAAACTGTTAGAACTAAAAAACGAATTCAGCAAAGTTGCAGGATACAAAATCCACAGGCAAAAATCAGTTGTGTTTCTATCTGCCAACGATGAACAGCCTGAAAAGGAAATTAAGGAAACAATTCTATCTACAGTAGCCTCAAAAACAATAAAATAGGAAGCAATTTAACTGAGAAAATAAAAGACTTGTACACTGAAAACTATAAAACTATGAAATGAAAGAAATTGATGGGGCTGGCTCCGTGGCCGCGTGGTTAAGTTCGCACGCTCCGCTGCAGCGGCCCAGGGTTCAGATCCTGGGCGCGGACATGGCGCCGCTCATCAGGCCACGTTGAGGTGGCGTCCCACATCCCACAACTAAGATATACAACTGTGTATGGGGGGGGAGTTGGGGAGATAAAGCAGAAGAAAAAAAAAAAAAGATTGGCAACACTTGTTAGCCCAGGTGCCAATCTTTAAAAAAAAAAAAAAAAGAAATTGAAAGAGACAAAAAATAAACGAGAAGACATTCCAGATTCATGGATTGAAAGACTTAATATCGTTAAGACCTCATTACTACCCCAAACCATCTACAGATTCAACACGACCCCTATAAATGTCTCAACAACGCTCTTGCAGAAATAGAAAAATCCACTTAAAACTCATATGGACTCTCAGGGACCTCCAATTAGCCAAAACAACCTTGAAAAAGAACACTGTTGGAGGTCTCACACTTCCTGATTTCAAACTGTCTACAAATCTACAGCAATAAGCATGGTGTGGTCTGTCAGAAAGACAGACATAGAGATCAATGGAATAGAATAGAGAACCCATAAATAAATCCCCTCACATGTGGCGGCCAAATGATTTTTGACAAGGGTACCAAGACCACTCAATGGGGAAAGGATAGTTTTTCAACAAACGGTGCTTGGGGAACTGAATAGCCACGTGCAAAAGAAGGAAATCAAACCCTTAAGAAAATAAACCATAACAAAAATCACTCAAAATGGATCAAAGACAAACAGAAGGACTAAAACTACAAAACTCTCAGAAGAAACACAGGGGCAAAGCTTCCCGACTTTGGACTGGGCACTGATTCCTTGCGTATGACACCAAAAAGCTCAGGTAACAAAGGAGAAACTAGATAAATTGGACTACATCAAAATTTAAAACTTGTTCAAGAAAGGACACTTGCAACAGAATGAAAGGGCGACCCCCCAAAATGGGAGAAAATATCTGCAAATCATATACGTGATGAGGAGTTAATATCCAGAACATAGAAAGAACACCCACAACTTAAAAAAATAACCCAATTAAAAAATGGGGAACAGATTTGAATGGACATTTCTCCAAAGAAGATACGCAAATGGTCAATTAGCTCATGCAAAGATGCTCAGTTTCACTCATTATGAGGGAAACGCAAACAAAACCACAATGGGTAGATACCACTTTGCACACATTAAGATGATTATTCTCAAAAAACAAGTGCTTTTATCAGAAAACAAGTGTTGGCAAGGATGTGGAGAAACTGAAAGCCTGTGGAAAACTGTATGGCGGTTTCTTTTTTTTTCAAGATTGTTGCTGAGCTAACATCTGTGCCAATCTGCCTCTATTTTAGGTGGGTTGCTGCCACAGCATGGCTTGATAAGCAGTGTTAGGTCCACCCCCGGGATCTGAACCTGTGAACCCCAGGCTGCAGAAGAGGAGCACGTGAACCCAACCACTACTCCACTAGGCCGGCCCCCAAGTATGGAGCTTCTTCAGAAAATTAAAAATAGAATTACCATATGATCCAGCAATTCCACTTCTTTTTTGTGTGTATACCGACAAGAATTGAAAGTTGAGTCCAACAGACATTTGTGCACCCATGTTCATAGCAGCATTATTCACAATAGCCAAAAGATGGAAGCAACCCAAGTGTCTATAGATGGGTGAATGGATAAACAAAATATGGTATATATATGCAACGGAATATTATTCAGCCTTAAAAAGGAAGGAAATTTGGGGCCGGCCCGGTGGCGCAGCGGTTAGATTCACACGTTCTGCTTCTGCAGCCCAGGGTTCACCAGTTCGGATCCTGGGTGCGGACATGGCACTGCATGGCAAGCCATGTTGTGGCAGGTGTCCCACGTATAAAGTAGAGGAAGATGGTCAGAGATGTTAGCTCAGGGCCAGTCTTCCTCAGCAAAAAGGGGAGGATTGGCAGCCGTTAGCTCAGGGCTAATTTTCCTCAAAAAAAGAAAAAAAAAAGGAAGGACGTTCTGTCACATGCTACAACATGGATGTACCTTGAGGGTATTATGCGAAGTGAAAGAAGCCAGTCCCAAAAGGACAAAGACTGTGTGATTCCACTTACACGAGAGCCCTGGAGTGGGCAAACTCAGAGACAGAAGGGAGAAGGGCATTTGCCTGGGTCTTGGGGAGCGAGGAATGAGTAGCGTTTAATGGGGACAGAGTTTCTGTTCGTGACGATGAAAAACGTTCTGAAGACAGACAGTGACGATGGTTAGACAACGACGTGAATGCACTTAATACCCCTGAACCGTACACTTAAAAATGGTTAAAATGGTAAATTTTGTTACGTATGTTTTACCACAAGAAGAAAATAAACTTCACAGTACTTACCTTGAAATAGCGTTTGGATAATCGGGGCGTATACCGTGTGTGGCCCCATAAAGGAGCCCTTTCTCTGAGCTTCCTCGGCTCCGGAGGGCCCAGCGCCTGGAGATATCACATCGGGGTGAGGAAGCTGAGGCTGAGGGTCACGGAGGCGTGGGCTCAGCTCTCCGACTCAGGTCCTTGATCTTTCCACTTGCAGATGGAGCTCCGAAGAGGCTGGATCTCCCCCGGGGCCTCTCTCCTGTCTGGCTGTTCAAGGCTGGTTTTCCTGGACACCAGGATCGGGAGTGTGGGTGAGCCCGGCGTGAACCCCGGCCCTTCCTTCGTGGAACCAGTACACCGACTCCGGACGCCAACCATCCAGGCTGAGCAACACGTTCCTTTCCCGACACCAGCCACACGCCTCTGCAACCACCACGCACCACGCCGACCTGCCAAGAGCACGAAGGCAACTTCAGGCTTCTGTTCCGAACGACTCCTGACCCCAGGCTTGCAAGGCCTTGTCACACACAGCGCCAGGAATGTCAGAGGGGTGCCCTCCACACTCCGGCCTGTCGGCTGCATGACAACACCCATTAGCTGCCAGTCTGCAATCACCTGCCATTTAGGTACATGGCTCCTGTCCTTCCAGAATCCAAGGCACTTTTTCACAAAGACAGCCCTCTAAGAAATAGAATAACTTACAATTAGCTCCAAAGAAAGAACGGAAGGCTCCAGTCAGCTGGACAAAGCCTGGCCCTGGCCTCCAGCACGGTTTGTGGACACACTGGAGTCATAGGATTCCATCTGCTTCTCCACAGTTGGCTCTGGGACCTGGGACGAGCTACTCGACCTCTCTGAGCTGGAAACCCCTTCTCTGTAAAGTGGAGGGCTGCCGCCATGGCCTGAGGACTGGGGACCAGCATGAAGACCTCAGGTTGTAGCCAGCAGTCCCCCGCACTGTGCAGGGGCTGGCATCCCGGCCATAATGCAGCGCCACCCTCTTCTAGTGCATTTGGTTCCAGCCCCTTGGACCGGACTTGGCGTGAGATTTGAGTGAACTCAGCTGCAGGCGTCAGCCCGTGCTAGCCTGGGACAACGGGGGTGACAGGGGTGGCCTTGGAGAGTCGAGGGCCTGAGAAGGCCTTGCTGACTGGCCTGAGGTGTGTACAGGCCGCGCTCCTCACAGCAGCTATGGCACTTCCCAACGGGGCAAGTCCTTTTAAACTCAGGATCCTATCTTCAGGGCTAAAGCAGCAACCCCACCCTCTGTCCTGCTTCCCTCTTTCTCGTCCTGCTGACATTACAGCTGTGCTGGGGACCGTCCCTCCCACGTCCCCGAGGGCAGGCCTCTTCTGCTTTGTTCACTCCACCTAAGGTGCGGATGGATGGATGGGATAAAGGACGACGAGCACAGAGAGGTGCTCCAAGCACCAGGAAACGGCCCAGCCCGGCCCATCTCCCCTCTGCACGCACAGTGACACGACTGTGGCCCTGAAACATGTAGCCAAAGCTGAAAGGGAGATTACTGGGCACGCTGTCACCAAAGTCAGGACCAGCATTCCTCGTCACCATCACCAACACACGGCGTGTCTGGTTCAGAGCCAAGTTCCAGGCCGAGACTCTGCCCAGGCAGCACGTGTCCGTCACCACGAAGCCACACTGGAGCATGGCCCGTGGTGGCCTGGGGACCTCTGGTCCCCGAGGCGCAGAGGGGTACTCAGGCAGAGGAAACACCTCATGGAAACAAGCATTTTAACACATAAGGGACAACACATCCTTTTATAAAATATTTATTCTAAAAAAATCACACTGTACAAATTTAAAGATAGAACACTCTCAATGCTCATATTTATAAAAATGTGACCACAACAGGCTGGAGTTAACGAACAAACTTTCGTTGCTGCTGTCTCTTTTTAAATTAGGAGGAAAGAGTGATTTCTTTCAGGTACAATCATAGTAAACGTCTAGACGGCATCCAAAGAGCCAGGCGATAAAACGCGGCAGGCGCCCAGCCGACGCCCCCAGCCGTTTCCTCCCGGGGGATCCACATCCGAGTGACGGGCCGGTGCCCCCCAGGGCCACGAGGCTCGGCTGATCCACGGCAAACGCTCCGTGAGACTCCCAGAGCTGTACATACAGCATCCAAGTTTATGCTTCGAGAAAAACCAGCCCAATTGGTTCCTAATTTCCTGGTTTTCTAGCAAAGGGGTTTTCTGTACACTTGTTACAAAGGTCTGTACAAAAGCACGAAGCTCTGGGAGGTGTTACTGCTGCAGGCGTTAAAAACGGACAACAGGGAATTGCTTTCTACAGGTCGATCTGTACATTCACACTGAGGGAGGAATACGATAAAAAAAATTCACAAATTCCAGACCAGGGAATTCTGGTTTCTTAAAAGGTTATTTTAAAAGCTTAGACTAAGTTTCAGCTCTGCCACTTCCGATCGCCTCACCATCTCACAGTTCAGCTCCCCCTCTTTCGCACACGCGCTGTCAGGAAGGCGACTGCGACAGTACAGTGAGGACTTCTCTAAATAACACGAACGAGGCCGAGAGGCGTCTCAAAAGCCAGTGGGCTCAGGGCCCGAGGCGCCCTTCACATTCCGGGTGGGGGGCAGCCGCGGTCAGAGCCATGGGTGCCAGGCGGGGTCCATGCGGCACAGGTTGTCCAGGCTGTTCGCGGCGGCCACCAGGGTGTTCACTTTGCTCTCCCCGCCCTCGAACTGGGCGAGGTTGTGCAGGCGGGTCATGATGGCGGTGACAGCTTTCTGCACCAGGGACACCAGCTGCTGGCTGTCCATGTTCTCGGGCTGCCCTGCAGCTGAGAGAGGAGAGGAGGTGTCCTCCTGCGTTTTCTTGTGCCAAGCAATGATCTCGTCCCGAAGCACAGTTTTCAGGATGCCGTCCACCTGCGCGAGGAGAGAACGAAACAACCCGTGTGTAATGGAGAACCACCCAGAGGCGCAGCTGCCCAGCCAGACTGAGCTCGGCCACACGGGCCGCCGGGACCCAGGCAGCCGCAGCACAGGGCCGGGGCGCGTGCCCTGCAGATGCGCTGGGAAGCCACTTAGAGTGTAACTACTGCCTCCACGTGGAGCAGCGACCGAAATGCCCCAGCGCCAGGCACAGCATTGCTGTCTAGTCTTCAACAGAGCCAGTGCACACGCACCCAAGGGCACCTGCAGCCATCACGCTGCTGACTCTGGCGGCAGAAAACACTGCTGAGACCACTGCCTGACGCGGGAGAGCTGAGCCTGAGCCGGGAGGGGACCGTACCCCTGGGGAGGGGCTGCCCGTCCACGATCACATTTGGGGAACGCAGAGTGCTTTCATTTTAGGCACCAGGACTGTTTAAAAGTGACTTCAGACTAACACGTAGAGGGTTTTATCCTGCCTGACTTGGTGCTAGACAGAAGGGGTTTGGGGAAGAGATTCCCATACAGAATGGTCTACGTTTTAGCTGAACTTGAAGGCACTCACTACATTTAGGCTGTGAAGAAATTTGGGCCCAGAGTTTGGAGAAGGCCCAATTCTTTCCCATTTACATGAGCGCAGTCTATGCAAAGAGTAATGCAGGGTGTTGCTGCAAGGTGTAACAGACCTTTAAAATGTGGAGAGCCTTTACAAAAGGAAAAACAAACAAATGGGACTACATCAGACTAAAAAGCTTCTGCAAGGCAAAGGAAACCATGAACAAAATGAAAAGACAACCCACCAACCAGGAAAAAATATTTGCAAACCATATATCTGACAAGAGGTTAATTTTCAAAATATATCACGAACTCATACAATTCAACAAAAAAAATGAACACCTGAATCAAAAATGGGCAGGGGATATAAACAGACGTTTTCCCAAAGAAGATAAATAGGTGATCAACAGGCACATGAAAGACATCATTATTATTAGAGAAATGCAAATCAAAACCACAATGAGATACCACCGCATGCCTATCGGAATGGCTATAGTTAAGAACACAAGAAACAACAAGTGTTGGGGAGGCTGTGGAGAAAAGGGAACCCTCAGACGTTGCTGGTGGGAATGCAAACTGGTGCAGCCACTATGAAAAACAGTATGGAGATTCCTCAGAAAATTAAAAATAGAACTACCGTATGACCCAGCTATCCTACTACTGGGTATCTATCCAAACAACTTGAAATCAACAATCCAAAGTGACCTATGCACCCCTATGTTCACTGCAGCACTATTCACAACAGCCAAGACTTGGAAGCAACCCAAGTGCCCATCAAGGGAGGAATGGGTAAAGAAGATGTGGTGTATACACACACAATGGAAAACTACTCAGCCACAAAAAAGATAAAATCATCTCATTTGCGACAACATGGATGGACCTTGAGGGTATTACGCTAAGTGAAATAAGCCAGACAGACAAAGTCAAATACTGTATGATTTCACTCATGTGTGGAAGAAAACAAACACATAGATAAGGAGAACAGATCAGTGGTTTCCAGGGGTCGGGGGAGGGCAAAAGGGATAAAGGGCCACCTATGCATGGTGACAGGTAAGAACTTGACTATTGGTGGTGAGCACGATGCAGGCGACAGAGAAACTGAAATATAATGATGTACACCTGAAATGTGCACAATTATAAGCCAATATGACCTCAAGAAGAAAAGGAAAAAGGAAAGCCTTCTTTATTCTTCCTAAAGTTTTCATTAACTCAAAAATTAACTAAACGCCATTCTAAGGATTACTCTATGATTGTTTCCAGAAGTACAACACTTCTATCTAAACAAGAACTTCGTATTTCAAGCCTCGAGCCTCAAGCCAAAGTGGGTGACAGTGCGCTGCCACGTGCCGCCCTGGCGCACACACTCCTTGTTCCAGAGGGAACCCAGAGGCTCTTTACTTTTACTTACCTTCGAAAAAGCATATATGCATGTAGACACTTTTCCCAAAAAGCATTCCCTGTTGAGGGATATGTGCAACTGAACATTAAAAACAGCAAGATGTGTGTACAAACTCCCTGTTCACAGTTAAGAGTTTATTCAGGAATTTTAGAACTGTTCTGAGTAAATGTTTTTGGAAAGAAAGTGGTGTCTGAAGCCTTCTCTAGACACAAACTGCTTATCTGGGGAAAAAAAGAAAAAAAAGGAAAGGTACAACTGGTCTCATAAGTTAAAAGAAAAATAATCTGTTCAGTCCCCACAGGTGGAGAGAGAATTATCTGGGAGGTAAAGGGACAGGCTCGGAGTCACGGTGAACCGACCTGAGCCCCCAGCTGCATGGCCCCTGCCGTGCCCTCACGTTCCCCGGCCTCAGCCCCATCCGTCCAGCTGCTGGGAGAACCTGGTGAGAAGCCACTGAAGCAGCCGGCGCCGTGCCGGGCACAGCGCGGGGCTGGGAAACAGCAGGGTGGCCGATGTCCCGTCACTGCGGGCAATGCCATCACACACCTTCACTGGCCTAGGGCATCCTGTCACATCTCACGTCACTGGAGTATAGTGCGTGCGTCACGTCACGTTCACTGAGGCCCCGTCACTACAGCCCTGGTTAAGACAGGGGCCATCCTACAGAGAACACTTCTGCCCTCGGAGAGAAGGAAGGTTTGCAAAACGGGAATGAAAGGCAGCTGCAGAATGGAATACACAAAGCTGACCGGTAATGGCAACATGGGGGGAAAATTACCCGACAGAGGCTCCCAGATTCCTTTTTGCAACATCCTCAACACTCCTGACAGAGGCCACTGGAAAACCCCCAAATGCATCAACTTTCACCGGATTGCAACGAGCAGCTCCTCTCCCTGCTTCCTCCCTCCCCGTCAGCAGGTCAGCAGTTCCTGGGGGCCCAGACGTGCCCCGAGTACGCCGGTCTGTGCCTCCCACAAGGCGACCTCGTGACCTACCTTGAAGTTGGGTTGCGCGAAGCACCGGGCCACAGCGATCATGGAGGCAGTGAGCGGGCCGGACACGCCGATGGTGGTCAGAAATTCAGAAATGTTGGGCGTGAGGCGGAAAGGGACAGGACGGTTGGCATCTAAGTCTCCAGTCGCGTCGTTTATATCAAATCGAAAGTAGGCAACGTTCAGTTTGCCCGTGTCCTGAATTTCAGAAGGAGACATTTCAGGAACTTACACGGCAGAACGTAGATGCCTAAAGAGGAGCTGGCTGCTCACAGCCAATTACCTGAGCGATCTGCAGCATCTCGGGGTTGAGTCTGTTCAAGTGCAAGACGAACTCTGCAAAGCCGATGAGCGCGAGCTGGATGGTGAACATCTTCCGGAACGTCCAGTAGTCGGTGGCATTGGGGAACGTGTGCAGGGCCCACTCCTTGAGCATGCTGCGTGGCACCATGTTACTCTGGACTTCCTTGAGGATGTCTCGAAGGACCTGAAACGACGCACCCCCACATGACTCCTCCATCGACTTCACTTATTTTCTCCAAAAGGAAAACTCTCAAATTTGTAATTTCTTGCTTACTTAACACAGTAGAGTACATTTTGTTGACAAATATATACGCGACGTCATTTGACTGCACGTGGGGATGCATGAGACTGGTTGGTCTCCCTGCAGGGTCCCATGTCTTGTGCTCAAAGCAACAACCGAGGCTGTCGGGATGAAAGCCTCCGTTGCGGGAGGGGCAGCACCCGTCTCACCAAGAGTTCAGGTGAGTACGTGAACGCTGTGACTCGCTACCAGCAGAATATACCAGGCCAGTTCGCAAAAAGGACAGAACAGTTGGAGATCCACGCCACCACTTCGCATCTAAGACTATTGAAGACGAACGAGTCATAAGCTCAGGGGGTTGGCGCAAATTAGACCAGATGTCTAATTTAAACGGAATTCTGTCCTGGAAGACTCACATGACTATTTCAAACATCGCAAATCTAGAGACGGCCTCATAAAAAAAGCTTATTGAGTTAACTTAGTTCCTGTGAGTCCAACTGGAAAAGGCACAGGGTCTACTCGGGGCTAAGCCCCAGCCACGTGCTCTGACAACCACCGGAATGTGGGCCCTGCGCAACCAGCACCATGCAGACCGCCAGCCACACACCCAGTGCCGTTCACTTCCTCATCTGCAAAACGGACAGAAAAACTTATCGAATAGCAGAGTGAGGACTTCCAAAATCTGCTCTTCCATAAACGCAACAAAAATACTGGCAAAAATCATCATGATAAACTTTTCCAGAACTCTGGAAATTAAACTCAAGTTTGTAACAGTCTGAGCAGCTCCCATCCAGAAAGAAAAGGCTGAGTCGTGGTGAGAAGAGTGGGCTCTTGGGCAGTTTAATTGTCCTATTTCCATCCCTCTCCCCAGCCTCACAGCGGCCCCAAAAACCAACAGGCTCACCCCCAGACCCTGCAGCCTGGCCCACCTCAGGTCCCGCCCGCGCCCTGAGCACTGCCATCCGGGTGAAACGAGCACCCTGCAGGCTCCACCTTCCTAAGCAGAACTAAGTCCTCCAGGACCCAGACTACGGAAATGAATCCCTGGGGAATGGAGGCAAGTCACGGCTTCCAGCTCTGCGGCACCTCTCCTAGAAACCGCGAGGCCCTCTTGGGAAGCACAGGGAGGACCACAGTGGCATCTGGGGAGCAGGCCAAAACAGCTGCATCTTGGTGATGCCCACAGTCCCGGACGAAGCCTTCTCACCCAGCACCCACACCCGCCCTGCATTCCCCCTAGGGCAGGAACCGCGGGTGGAGGGGGACCTTTGCCCGCCTGACATGTGCAGGCCAGAGGCACCCAGGACTCCCGGGGTGGGCACCGCGCTCCCACCCGAGGCAACCAAAACAGCTGAGCCTGATCTGTTTCCGGGTTTGCCACCATCCGTATTTCAGAAAGCTCAGACGGCAAGGAGACTGGGCCTTATCTAATGCCCTGCAGGAAACCAGCGAACGTGACTGTGAGTGGACACAGCCTCACCTCACTTAGACCAGGTTTGGCTGCCAAAGGACTGTGCCATAAAGTTATTGCTAAAACCCTAATTTCTTTTTTCTTTTCTTTTTTTCTTTTTAAAAGATTTTATTTTTCCTTTTTCTCCCCAAAGCCCCCTGGCACATAGTTGTATGTTTTAGTTGTGGGTCCTTCTAGTTGTGGCATGTGGGACGCCACCTCAGTGTGGCCTGATGAGCAGTGCCATGTCCGCGCCCAGGATCCGAACCTGCGAAACCCTGGGCCGCTGAAGCAGAGCGCATAAACTTAACCACTCGGCCACGGGGCAGCCCCCTAAAACCCTAATTTCTAACCTTCTTTGTAAGTGCAGGGGAAGGATTATGAACCTCTCCATGGCTGAAAGCCTTCCTCTCTGTCCCTTTATAACAAACAGTCTGCAGCAAACGTCACTTCACTGAAGTCCCTGGCCACCTTGTTTCTACCCGCTCACAAGTCCACTAAGCGAGAGAGGTACCGCCTAGCGCCCCGCTGCTGTTCTAAGCACGCTCGACATGGAGGCAGCCGCGTCTGCAGCCTCAGGCAGCGGCCGCCCTCCTGACCGGCCGCTTCAGTACCTGGTGGCTGGCTTGGGTCCCTCGTGCCTGCACCGTGGCCAGTCTGTCGTAGTAACGGGAGATAGGGTTGTCGTGCTCGATGCCCTTCTTGGCACAGCGCTGCTTGTAGATCTCCACGAGCGAAAGGGAAGAGGGGTTGTCTTCCACGAGGCGCATCTGTGGGGACACCGCCACGACTCGCGGCACTGGGGGGGGGAGAATCGGGGGGCAGAGTGAGAGCGGATAACCCCATGCCTGCACCTGACTTCGCCTCCAGGGAAATCTCGAGAGCAGAGGAAGCGCCCGCCGGGGTAGAGCTGGCAGAACTCTGCTCACGCACCACATGCTGATGCAGCACGTGGCACGAAGCTCCATCTACGGGTGATGGAGCCTGAGCTGCCCACCACCCCCTGCTGAGGACAGACGAACAGGAACTCTTCAGAAGGCGATTACAAAAAACGGAGACTCTCCCAATGGCACTGGGGCTGCTGGGCTGGCGAGCGGCAGCCGTCACCCTGCATCTGCACCAGCCGGTCTCAGGCCGCTGGTGTAACCGCCCGCACAGACTGTCGGCATGGGGCACACACAGATGCTGCTGACTTTACTAATGAACCGAGTTAATTCGGTCTAACGTCAGTTAAACCACAGACACTGGCTCTGCCATGGCTTCAACCCGTAAAGAAATTCCCGGGCATCTACCTGGACCTCTCTGTGGTGCTAACCAAGAGTTTGTGTCTTTGGGAGAAGCAAAGAACAATCTATTACCCACAGCTGGGTCAACACTGTAGATCACGTTACAATAAAATGCACACAGCTTTCCACAGACTTGTTTTAATCTACTTCTTATTTCGGGGGCATAATGAACTTAGGGGTAAGAGATTTTAGGTCAAAACGAGCTGGATCACACCTTAGCCACCAGAGGAACGTTCCCTACAGGACTAGACAATATGCACTGCAACGGTCCCCTAACCTCCGGGACTAAATGTTAAGACATTTTAACAACAGGTCTCTCCCCGGGTGGATTATGGGCGTGCCATCTGTGCCTGTTACAGACAGATACAGGTTGTTCACGGATCACCCACCAGTCAGTACAGAAAGGCCTTGCTCAGCGGTGGCTGGCTGCCACTTGACAACGATGTCCGTGGCCTTCACAGCGAGCCTCGCCTTTCACCCCAGGAAGGCGATCTCAGGCAGCGCCACACACTGCAGGGTGAGGTCAGGAGTTCAGAGACCTCACCTAAAAACTGAGTGTGCTGTCGACACACCACGACAAGCCCTCCGCTCCGCCCAGGTTTCGCGAGAGCACGGGAAGATTCCTAGGGACGTCAAGACACGCGCACGGGCCTCCTTTCTCAAACAAGTGCCCGAAGCACCTGTCTTGCAGCGAGGAGCCTAAAGGCCGGGGAGGCGCTCCCTCCAGGAGCAGGGGCCCTGTTGGGGGGCCCTGTCTCTCGTTCCAGGGCCTTCCCTGCTGGGTGTGGCCCAGGGTTTCTCTAGTCACTGACAGATGGCACCCATGAGAACCCCCCAAGGCTAACGTGTGCTGCCGGGTACCCCAAGTGCGGCTCTCGTACCTGTGAAAAATAAGTGCCTCTTCGTGGTCTCCTTTCTCTTCTCCAGACAGGGGTTCAGCAGGCGCAGCAGCTGCAGCACGCGCTCCTCCCTGCGCGACTCCGTCAGGCAGGCGTCGTTCATGACGAGGTAGGGGTACACCTTGCCGTTGTGCCCGCGGATGTGCAGCCTCCGGGCGGCGGTGTTGTGCTTCTGCACGATTTCCACCCTGGGCATAAACCTACCGAGACACGCAAGCAGACACTCGCTCCTTGAGCCTCAATTTCCAATCCTTTTCTTTAAGAAAAGGGAGCTTTACACAAACGGCAGTCAGCACGTCATGGAAAGACAGACTGTGCCGTTGCAGGAGTCTCGTGAATTCATTTACGCCCCACCTTATTCCGACAAGGTCTAAACAGGGCAACAGCAACTCCCAGCACAAGAGAAGAGGTCGCGGCAAAGAAAGCAAAAGGCGGGAGAGCAGATGGCGCTGGGGCGTCACACGGCCACGCCACGGGTCCGACTCCAGCAGCCGAGGACGGGCTACGACGCGGCTCTGAGCTTACAGCAGCAAAGCCGGGGGGACCAGGGTGTGAATGTGGGAGCAGGACAGTCCCGTCTGGCACCAGGCAGTGAGGAGCAGGTGCCCCAAGGAGCAAGATTTCACCCTCTCGCCGGGGACCTCGGCCACCAACCAAGTCAGGGAGGACGGAACGCTGGCAAGACATGAGTCAGATTCGGGGGAAAGGGAAACGGAATTCGGGACGTACAGAAAAGCAGAGCACCATGTCTGACTTTGAAACAAAAATCAGGGGCCGGCTCTGTGGCCGAGTGGTTAAGTTCGCGCGCTCCGCTGCAGTGGCCCAGGGTTCGGATCCTGGGCGCGGACATGGCACCGTTCATCAGGCCACGTTGAGGCGGCGTCCCACATCCCACAACTGGAAGGACCGGCAACTAAGATATACAACTGTGTATAGGGGGGGTTTGGGGAGAGAAAGCAGGGGGAAAAAAAAAAAAAAAGATTGGCAACAGTTGTTAGCTCAGGTGCCAATCCTTAAAAAAAAAAGAGGAAGATTGGCAACAGTTGTTAGCCCAGGTGCCAGTCTTTGGAAAAAAAAAAGAAACAAAAATCAGCACCTGACTATTTGTTAAGGGAAGCCTCTTCACAGCTCTTTCGACATTTCAAACGAGATGCAACACGCTCTAGTCAATTTTACAACTGTCCAATTCTCTTTTGAATATTACAGGCTTTAAGAGCTTACGAAAGACTAGGAAACTTCTCATTTTGTCAGGTTCTATGAGGATTAGAAAAGGTTAGTTTGAAAGCAAACATAACTTGCCACAAACAAGACACTAACCATCAGTTAGACCAGACCCTTTAAGGTGCTTGATTACGCAACACGCGAAGCAACCCCGTGTTCTCCCCTTTCAGGGAAAGGAGAGTACCGAGGAGCGAGGTACTGGCTGAAATGCAGCCGGGTCTGCCCTGCGGGCCCCTCAAGGGCTCTGTGTGCCCAGGGGGCAGGCCAGGCTCACTTACCGAGCAATCTTGATATAATAGTGTGTCGGCTTTGGCATCAGAAACTCCCCGGGAATTTCTACTTCAGCTGTCTGCGCTGAGAAATTGCTCAGAAAGCGGCACTTTTCTTCTATGAGGAAGAATTTTGGAAGTTGCTTGGTTTTAGCCTCCAGGATTTTGATCCACTTTTTCAGTTTAGAAATAAGATTATGCAGCTTCATGGATCCTGGAACGCTGAAGTCAAAATCTTCAAAATAAAATATGAGTAAACCATTTTTAGTCACCTGGGTTATTTCTAATTCACCACAAAATCACGGCTCAAGCACGCCCAGCTAGGAAGCGGCATGTTTTCTATGTAGCCTGGAGCACAACACCGAGTCCCCCCTGTTCTTTACAGGGTGAGCTGAGGCCTGAAGGACAAGAGAAGCCCTACTGGGTGTCTCCCCCGCGGTCCGAGACCAGAAGAGTGGAAGCTCACCCCCAATCGCAACAGGCTCCTGTCAGGAAAGGATGGGGACTGCGGGGGCACGCAGGCCTCGGGAGCCCCCCGCATAAAGGGTGTCGGGAGCCCATGGCGCCAGGCCTGAGGAGTGACGCCTGATGGCGGCCCCGCCTCGGAGAGCAAGCACCACACCGAGAAACTAAGGCCCGTGCGTCAAAAGCCAACGCAATAATCAACCTGAAGGTAAAGGCGAGAACAAAAATATCCAGGAGAATACTAAACTATAAATCAGCTCATCAGAAGGAACTAAGGCAAGAAATCAAAACGACAAAAACGGAACACATGCAGTTTTTGCTTAAGCAATTAAATACCGATTACTGTAGATCTCAGATTCAAAGGTCAATCAGACTGAAAAGTCCTTCTTTGAAAGAACCTCAGTTCCTGCCCAGATTCACGCCAGTGGTAGAGGGGCTCTCAGCACCCAGCTCGCCCGGGTCTCACGGTCAGGATAAGCCCAATCATTTCTGTCTGAGACACAGACCCCATGAGAGCCACAGGGAGGCACTGTCCTCATGGTGACAAGGACCCATTATCCTGTGGCCAAATGAAATGTTGGCTCCGTGTTGCGGCAGAGGCACCTTCACACACGAGCTGAAGGTCGAGAAGGTGTGAGATCTCTCCTGCACTCTCATTTGCCCGGAGTTAGGTCCTGTGGATGACAAGGCTGCCCTGGAAGGCACAGGGCCCTGTTCAGACTCCTGTCCCCTCATCTCACCGCCTCGCTGGGGCAGAGCCTCCCACAGACTCAGCAAAGACCTGACCCCACCCCAGGCCCCCTTCTCCAGGGCTGCTGCAGGTTAGACAGGAGCTAAATGCAGAAAATGACGGAGGGGTCACCAGCATGAATGTGGAACCAGGAACCGGTGAAGGCTGGTTCACCACCAACACAGGAGCCACCAGAGGGGACGTAGCCGTCCAAGCGCAAACCCATCCTCGCTCTTCCCAGCCATGACCTGGGGCGCTCCGTCAGATGCTACTTCACCTGCGCAGGTCAATCACGCATGCTCGCAACACACCAACCAACCCTCCACCGTGTGCGTCCCACCAAACGGCCCCTAAACAGAACTGCACCATCTGGGGCTCAACCCAAGAAGTGACCTAGTCCCAACGCCGGAGAAAAACCGGGCTGTCAGACCTACTGAAGGAAGACCTGGTGTACATGAAAGCCTGCAAGCCGTGTTTCACGGGCAGGTGAAAAGAGTTTCAGAGTCATTCCCTGGTTAGGTGCCGACTAGAGCATACCCCCTTGGGAAGCTGACACTCGCTGTGTGGTTTGCACTTCCAAGCCCAGCTGGGGAAGGACAGCCCTGGTGACACTCCAGCTCACTCGCTCCTAGCCCTGTAACTTGAAGCACGTTTTACTTAACCCTCTGAGCCTCCCTTTTTTCAGCCATGAAACAGGAACAGGACTGATGAACAGCACCAATCCGCGAGGATTAACTTCAACAAGGCAGCACGCATGGGGCACTCAGTATAACCTCTGGCTAGTCCGACAGGCCTGAGCATCGTGCCCAAGTATGAACTCAATGTATACGGTTGTGATCAGCTTTGTGAAAGTCAAGTTCCCATGTTTTTTCAGGGCATTTACTGGTTTCCCTTTAACTTTAGCAGACTTCACATGAGGAGGTGCCTAGAGAGGCCACCAAGCACCGACACAAGAGGAGGTAGAACTCCGCCCACACTCCACAGCAGAGCCGCGACAGAGGCCACCCAGCGGGGACGCAGGCAGCTTCGTACAAGGGACCCTGCCTGCTCAACTCTGGATCAGGAGGGTGCCACCAAGCTCATGCCTGGTCTTTATGTAATGCCCTTTTTTTTGTTTTTTTTTGGTCATCTTTTATTTTGAAAGAAATGCATTCACTGGTGTGCAAAGAAATGTACAGGGAGGGCCATACACCCCTTCCCAAACTAAGAAACTGGCACTGACTCAGATTTTCCCAGTTACACGTGCACTCTGCAAGTGCCTCTATGCAATGCCACACGGGCAGCACCGCAAAGCCAGCACCACAATCAAGATGCTCTCCTGTCCATCACCACAGATCCACGGGTTACCCCTTAGGGCCCCACCCCCTCCTCCCCTAATGCCTGGCCACCACTAATCCCTTCTCCATCTCTATTATGATGCTATTTCACCAACATTTCATAACTAACAATCACGCAGCACGTGTCCTTTTGAGATTGGCTTTTGCACTCAGCATCATTTCTTGGAGGTTCATCCACATTGCTGTGTGTGGCAATAGTTAGCTCCTTTTATTTATTTCCTGTGGGTATCAAAGTACCACACTCTGTTCATCCATTCTCCTCTGAGAGGCATTTAGGTGGTTTCCACTTTGGGGCTATTACAAATAAAGCGGCTTTATAAACATTCCTGTACTAGTTCCTGCACTGAATAAATCACTCTCTGGGGTCAAGTCAACGTGCTGTTTTGAACTTTCTTTCACCTCCTTACAGGTTTCTCATCAACAGCCAACACACAAAATGTTGCTCAAGCATGAGGTGCAACCCTCCCTGAAATACGGAGACATCTCTGCTGGGCACAGACGACCGGCGGGCTGGAGAGCTCTGGGCTCCAGCAGCTGAAACTCGCCACAGTCTGAGCTCACAGCCGTCTTAAGTTTCAGTTTTTGTCACCTTTTTAACATCAAAATCCAGAGGCTCTGTCCCACCTCTAATTCTCTGTTTGATTTCATAAATAACGATCTGGATATTTTAAGATAATGACATACTGAATATTGCTGCCTTTAAGTAAAATACAACGGCTTCCATAAAACTTCCAGACTCCTACTTTTTCAAAGAAGGGTGTCACACCACACATCACGTTAACCTCACATGCAAACAATCTAAGATGATGGAAGCCCTTGTGTAGAAGATACTGAGAGGGCGTGACTTATATTTTATTTCTCAAAGAACGCTTTCCTCAAGGTGCTGGGTCATCAGTGGAAGGTGCTCAAGCTTAATGCTGACTCACACATCCAGAGAGGGAAACCCAGCGCCCAGGGCTGCCTGCAGTGACAACGGGGCACACGCTGTATTTCCGGTGGATTTAAGGTGAAGTCATGGTAACTGCAAAGCGTGCTTTGCAATTAGCAGGATAGATGTTTTCTTTTACATTATTTCAATCTACTCTACATATGCACATTTTCAACTGTGTTCTCTGAGATATGAATTGTTAAAAGATACTTTAAATATATAAAATGTGAATAGTTTATTCTATGGTTTAACATATCAGTGAAGAAAATGTTTTAAAGACAGTTACAAAAGCAGTAATTAAGTTGAAATATTTCTTTTAGCTTTGGGACATTTTACCAGACAAATCTTGTTTTCACCTGATAATCACTCCTGTGCTGACACTCACGACATAAAAGCCTGTAAAAGGTACTCAGGCTGAAGTCTGGGACCTGGTGCTCCTGGCGCAGAGCCCACCCCAGGCTCCTCTGCCAGATGAACAGGGATGCACGCAGATGTGGGAACGAATGCTCCAAGCCCCAGGGGACACGGCTGTGACTGTGTGTGCACTGGGGGACTAGGGTCCTATGTGACAGATGAAGACAGGCTAAGGGAGACTGGACCGCTACCTCAGATCACCGAGCGAGTGGTGGAGCCAGACCCACGCTCCTGTGGTCTAGGGAAACGTGTGAACCAGAGCCAGGGATGCGTGAGGAAACAGTCTCCCCACCATGCAGCCTCCAGAATCCACCGCGAGTTTGAACTTTGTCACCCTGAGCCCTGCACGAGCCCCACTGCCTCACCTCACACTGTTGGGCTTTCCTATGAAAAGCCAGTGGAAGGAGGATGGGACAGCAAGAGCGGGTTCGTTCTAAAACCATCCTGTTTCTAACCCTGGCCTGACACAGAGCCAGCGCTCTGACCCTTCACTCCAGAGCAGGACGTGCAGCCCCAGGCTGGTGAGCATCACAGTTTCCTTGTGATCTGGCTCGGCGTTTTAAACACAGTACAACCAGCTCACCCAGGACAGTGCTAATGAAACGAACGAACACGATTAACTTAGAGGTTAAAGACAGAGGAGAAGCAGTGGCTGGAACCTTCCCTCGCGCAGGAGGAGCAGAGCCAGACTCACCGGTCGTGAACTGGCCCTTCAGCTTCTGGAAGACGGGGTCCTGGGCAGTGGCCTGCGCCCGCCGGGCGAGAGACTCGGAGGCTGCGCTGGAGAACATGGTCGAGACGTTGGACACGTTCTCCAGGCCCACCCCGAACGTGCTCACCAATTTCTTGACGAAATTGAGCGTGTGGGGGGTAATCTTGGCATCAGACACGGCTCCGCTTTTCTCAAATGCAACAGAGTAACATTTCGCCAGGCCCTGCTGCAGCTGCCTTAGAACCTGGCGGAAACGAGACCACAGATAACTCACAAAACGGAGTTCGATTCAAGCAATTGACCCACCAAAACCACATGTCCAGCACGTCCCCACCACCACCAGGGCTATTTCTGTGGCCGCCTGGCAAACAGTGGGTGTAAAATCAGCGTGTGCAGAATAGATGGAATGCCTGTGCGCTCCACACCATGAGCTGCATTTGTAACAATGAGGAGTAAGTGTCCTGAACATTTGAAAAACCACAAAAACTGCTTTTTTGGTCACGTACATACCCTTCTGTTGATTACCCACGGAAACCCTTATTCTCAGCTTTGGTGTTACTGCTGCACGTCTGTGTGCACACACAAAACACACAGTAGTTGTAACGAGGGGCTCGGGGCAGTAAAGGCCAGCTACTCATCATCAGCTTGCGCAAACACCAAGGCAGGGCCCGGCTGCTGAAAAGATCGCTGGAGAACTAGCTCCCTGGAGTCACCTACACGCCACTCCTGCTCACACCCACCACCAATGCCTCGTCACCTGGGGTAGTGAGGTGATCGAGCAAAGCAAGCATGTGAAGGCCGGAAATGGCATTCTCAATTTCATCTTTTTCATGTGAAGTACTCTGCCGCAAATATTTAAGGCAGCACTAATGTGCAGACACTGACTATTTGCCCACTCCATCATTCAACAACAAGCATATAAAGTGACCAGAGCGCTAATCTAAAGCTAACAGCCATGGAAGCATACAGTACATTTCTGAGATCATATCAAATACCTCTTCATGCCAGTTCTCTCTGAACCAGACCATCTGATCGACGATGCCTTCCAGGGAAGACAGGAGGGTTGGGTGGAGTTCTCGCTGCATGTGCATGATTCGGCTGCAACGCCACATTGGGGCTGTGGCTCTTATGGGCCCTGGATCTGATGCAGAATGGGACTGGTTACCCACTGAACTTGGCTGCTGCTGTCCAGAATCTGAGAGCAACACACACAACGCCAATGTCAGCGCAAAACTGACCGATGCGAGAGCTCGGTGCTCTAGAGGACCCACAGGCCAAAGGAACGCTGGTTCCTGCCGTGTGTTAACACACTGCGAGAAGGTGTGGGAGATGCCCTGGTCCTAAGGAGAGGTGCATGGAGAGGCCCGGAGAGCGCGCCTGTCTACACCCTGGCTTCAAATGGTTTGGTAAAATGCAACAAGCACACGTGTGGCGAGAGAAAGCCAACACGGCGCATGCCAACTGTGACCTGGGTCACAGTACTCGCCCTTCTTAACTTCATTCTAGGTCGGAACATTGTTAAAATGTTTGGAAAAAATATTTCACAACACATTCCCTGCATTGTGTGCTTGCTCAGAAAATGTAAAAGCAGACGATGAGCAAGTCTACACTTTTTCATCTAGGAAAGCCAAACCATGTGTGTAAGATGATATTTAAAAAAATACAGTTTCTTGCTGTATGAAAAATATGCTGTGAGCCCCTCATGCCCATTTTCCTAGCTTCAGCTCACTTAGAATAAAAAATCAGTTTTCAAATGACCAAACACAAATCTACCCGGGTAGACCCAGGAGGTCAGAGCCGAAATGTGCTGTGCAACCTCCTGACCCGCCCGGCTCAGCAGCAGGTGATACCAACACGGTCCAGTCGACGAAGACACCTGCTTACAAAGACTCCGGTCTCGCAGCATGAACGTGTGGGTATTAAAACCATTGTGAGGCAAACGGTGCTTTAACTGTTCATAAAGTGCCATGCTTACTGGGTATCTGAAACCATTAAATAAGTTATTTCTTTACATACTAGGACTATTCAATACAGATTAAAAATCTTGCATTTTGAGTACGTTTTTACATCTGATAAGCCTGACGTCTATGCTGATTCCTCTGATAGCTGAAGACATCCCTTATAACCTAAATCACACGCACATAGTAACTGCCATCTATACTGCTTACCAGGATGCATTTATAACTAATCAGGCAAGTTAAACTTTACAGTTATCTAAAGCTGAAACTTTCACCTTTTTTCTACTTATGGATCAAATCACTCAGGTACATGAACACCCTATTATGTCATGGCAGAGGAAAACCGTGGACCTGACTCAGAGATCAGGCTTTGCCTTTCAGCCCAGTGTCCTCTCGCTGGGTAAAGACAAGACCAGCCCACAGGCTGGCAGTGAGCCGTGGGGCAGGCGTGTGTCCCCAGCAGTCAGGACACGGAACGCCCCACAGAGCGCCCCTCCACGCCTGGCCACGGGCCCCCCGAGACGTACCGCTCTTGTAGCGCTCCCGCTGCTCTATTTTCAGGGTCAGGTACAGGGTCCGGATGGGAAAGTAGACTGCTTGGGGATACACTCGTCCGACCTGCTCAGAGAGACGGGGTAATGAAGAGCACTGCTCGCCAGTGCGCTCTCGATGAGGCCACGTGTCTTGAAAATAGTCAACGTCAATCATTAACGGGTGGCTGGCCTGCAGTTGAACCAAGGAAGTAAATACCGCACCACTGATCTAATTCATGGGGTCGGATTAAACCACAGGTAAAACACCTAGTTTAGCTTTAAAATATACAAGAAGGATCAATATGGTGCATTTCCTCGGTTCTGCCCAGGGACTGCTGATGACAGACAAACGACTTTCATTTGATGCAGTAAATCTGAGGAAGACAAAATGCATCCGCCCCTGGGTCTCACTCAGGCAAACGACAGGAAAACACACAGTGACACCCGTCAGTCTTTCCAGGAGGCACAATTCACCGGGAATCGTGAAGTGAGTCTCTAATCAACTGACAGTTTAGCTCAATAGTGAGTAACAGTACTTTGCATGACTACGGGTAGGAGGAGACTGAAAATTTTCTGTTTAAGGTAAGATTTCTAATTAAGGTAAGTTTGGTAAAACTGGGGTTACATGGTTCCTTCAAAAGGGCTGGGTAGAACTATCTACCAGAAATATCTAGCTCGGCCACAGGGTGGCTGGCTAATGTACATTAAGAAATATTCAGTGAATGACAATACCCAACAAACCAAATCTACATCCCCAAAGATAAACTCTAAGCAAAATGCCGAACCAGGAACATAGCTACAGACTCTCAAGGGAAAAATAAAACCAGTTCTGGGTATAACGCGGATGACCCATCCCACGCGAAAAGCAAAGTGCACCAGAGGGACAGAAGGATGAGCGTGTGTTCCTAAGCACTTGGTTACGATGCTGCTGGTTCAGGAAAAGTTCTCTGACACTGTCATTTTATAAAAAGCAGCACAAAGATAGCGTGTCCCAGACTGAACTGTATCCAAGTTTCTGCTGTCTGGGTCCTTCTTCCACCCCTCAGTCTGCTCAGAGGAGAGGGACAATCTGGAACCATTCTCAAATAATGGTCACGAGAGCCTTTTCACAGGACCCTGGTCAGTCGGATTCCCACCCCTACCCCCGCCCCGCACGACTTTCAGCCTCTAACAGCTGCAGCCGAGCAAGCGTACGAGGGGCAAGGACCACCACAACGATGGGAAACGTCAGTCTTAAGGGAAGCTCCGAAGAGCTGCTGGCATACGACAGGAAATCAGCTAAAGAGCGTAATCAGACATGCATCTCACCATCAGGAACTCTCAGAGTTCTCACTAGTGATCTCACATCTTAAGAGAATGTTTATTTTATTTTATTTTTTTAAAGATTTTATTTTTTTCCTTTTTCTCCCCAAAGCCCCCCCAGTACATAGCTGTATATTCTTGGTTGCGGGTCCTTCTAGTTGTGGCATGTGGGACACCGCCCCAGCGTGGCTTGATGAGCAGTGCCATGTCCACGCCCAGGATTCGAACCAATGAAACAATGGGCCGCCTGCAGCGGAGCGCGCGAACTTAACCACTCGGCCACGGGGCCAGCTCCAAGAGAATGTTTATTTTACTTGAATTGTATGTGGCAACATGCTCAAGCAAAGAAATTACCATTTTAATACTGTAATGCTGTATCAGATTATTTCATTTCAACCTCAATATATTCTTCAATCACCTTTTTCTTTTTTGAGGAAGATTAGCCCTGAGCTAACATGTGCTGCCAATCCTCCTCTTTTTTCTGAGGGAGACTGGCCCTGAGCTAACATCCGTGCCCATCTTCCTCTACTTTATACGTGGGACGCCTACCACAGCATGCCTTACCAAGAGGTGCCATGTCTGCACCTGGGATCTGAACTGGTGAACCCCGGGCCACTGAAGTGGAACATGCGAGCTTAACCACTGCGCCACCAGGCCAGCCCCTAGTCAATCCCTTTTAATTGTGCTTTATATCAAGTGATATGTAAATGTGTACACATCCGCATCTCTTTGACTTATTTGCAATACTTTGAGTATGCGCATTTTCTTTCTGAAAAAAAAAAAAGGATGTGAAACGAAGACAATATTTTTTGTGAACAAAGACATCTTGTTATCCCCACCTGGCTAATGAGGTTCAAAAGCAGCTTTCCCTCGGAGCCGACCAAGCAGGTGAGCAGCTGCGGGATCCAGGCCAGCCACTGGATGGGTGGCACGCCGATGCAGTACTTGTCAACAGCGTCTGCCAAAGTATTTTTGTCATCATCAAAACTCAAAAGCCACAGCACCTAAGACAGAAGGAAAAATTCTTGAGTTGAATGAAACGTCTGAGGCCCTTAAGCAAGTGACTTTTCCCCAACATTAAAATACCACATAGAGTAGCTTTACTGGAAATGCAGGAACATATCTACAAAAGGGGACCAGCAATATTGCTAAACTTAAAATAGAAATGTTACAGGTAAGTAAAACCTAAAATTTGACTATAGTTTTTTATCTAGATTTAGCTTTAATGCCAATTACTAACTGATCCCACCTGTTGGCCAGCACGGGGCACGGGGCACGACCCCAAGGAGCCAACAGGGGGATGGGAAGGGCTGGCCAACCTGCTCATTACACGTGTGATCTCACAGAAACAAAGGGGACTTTTGCTCCCAGTCTCAGATGACCACCCCTAGGATCAGGGAGGCCACATGCTGGCAGCCTGGTGTCCACGGACGTCTGGAACAACTACACTTAGAAGCAAGCACATTCCGAGTCAGGCACTCAGGGAGCTCTGTTACTGTAACCGGTTTGTGTTGCTCTAGCAGGCTTTAACTACTAGGAGCTGATGTTCATCCCAAATTCTGACATCAAATCAAGAAATTCTAAAAAATCCAAACCTTTAACGCACAAAACAGAAAAGCAGAACCACCATCTTAAATTTTCTGCAAGAATTCGTTCTGGGTCCTATGTATGTGTTTTATGGGAGGGACGAGAGGGAGCGATACTGAGGAAGGAATCTCCATCACGAGCGCTCACCCATGGGGCACATGTCAACTGCTGACCCTGTCCCTGGTGTTAGACCCAGGCAACGTGGGACGAGACCTCCAGGACTGAGACTTCACTCTGAAGGGTCTGCAGAAACCATGTGAGTCAATGTCACCGGGGACTAGAGGTGAGCGGCTCTGTGGCTGTGTGTGTGCCGTCCCTGCAGGTGAAGATGCGACCCCACTGGGTGTCTGGCAGGTCAGTCGTCCTTGCAGACCCCTCATCTGGCTGCAGGCATCTCTGTGCAGTGTGAGATCCCACGGAGAACACTGGACTGGAGTCCTAAGACCCAGGCTCAGTTTTGCCTGGGCCTCCAAACATGTCCAGGAGTCAGTGTTCTCAGCTTTAAGGATTGGCACCTGAGCTAACAACTGTTGCCAATCTTCCATTTTTTTTTTTTCTTCTCCTCCCCAAAGCCCCTCAGTACATAGTTGTATATTCTAGTTGTGAGTGCCTCTGGTTGTGCGCTATGTGGGACGCCACTTCAGCATGGCCTGATGAGCAGCGCCACGTCCGTGCCCATGATCTGAACCAGTGAAAGCCCAGGCCGCCAAAGGAGGGTGTGCCAACTTAACCACTGGCCACAGGGCCACTCCCCTGTTCTCAGCTTTAAAATGGAACAATGCAAGAGACTTTGAAGAGTGATGGGAATTTGCGAGTTAAGGCATGAAACAGCGCCTCACACCAGCACGGACTAGTAAACAGCTGAATATTCACCCAGACTTGAAGGCTGCCAGGTGGTCTTTGGTCAAAGCTAATTCTCTGGTCTCACCTTGGCTAAGTACTTCCTGGATTTGCTCTCGTTCTGGTGCCGGCACGCGTGCAGGTAACAGGTGATGGCAGACACTCCGAGGTGCAGCTGCCGCTCCTTCACGAAGATGTTCTCCAGGTAGTCGCCCCACATGGCCCACGCCTTCACCAGCACGTCGTGCATCTGCACAGCTGCAGAAAAGGCTTTGTTTGCTTCCTCAGACCTAAGAGGGCACAAATCAAAACATACCTTTTTTTAAGGCAAACTTCACATAACATAATATCAGTCATTTTAAAGTGAGTAATTCACAGGCATTTGGGACATTCAAAATGCTGTGCAACCACCACCTCTATCTAGTTCCAAAACATCTTCATCACCCTGAAAGAAAACCCCAACCACGAAGTTGTTCTGACGTTTGGCTATTGTGAACAGTGCTGCTATGAACATTTGTGACCAAGTACCTGCTTGAGCATCCATTTTTCATTCTTTTGGGTGTATACCTAGGAGTGGAATTGCTGAGTCATATAATCCTATGTTTAATCTTTTGAGGAAGTGCCAAACTATTTTCCAGAGTGGCTGCCCAATGTTACTATCATACCAACAATGTATTAGACTCATATGCCTTATGAACACAGGCGCAAACACCCTCAAAAAAAATGCCAGCAAACCAATCCAGCGGCAGTATTTAAGGATTGTTCACCGTGACCAAGTGGGATTTATCCAGCAACGCAAGGTGGTGGTTCAACACACAAAAATCAATCAATACAACACACCACATTAACAGAATGAAGGAGAAAAATACGATCAGTTGAGTTGATGTAGAAAAAGCATTTGACGAAACCCAACACCGTGTCATGATAAAAACACCCAACAAACTAGGAACAGAAGAAACTACCTCAACATAACAAAGGTCACATATGAAAAGCCCACAGCTAACATGATACTGTGAAAGACGGAAAAACAGTTTTCTGAAGATGCCCACTTCTACCACTTGTTTAACTCAGTACTGGGTGTTCTAGCCAGACCAACTAGGGAAGAAAAAAAAAAAACACCAGAATGAAAAGGAAGATGAAAGACTACCTCTGTGTGCAGATGGCACGATCTTATGTACAGAAAACCCTAAAGAATTCGCAATAAAACTATCACAGCAAGTAAATTCAGCAAAGTTGAAAAACATAAGATCAGTATACAAATCAGTTGTATTTCTATACCTTGGAATGGACAATCTGAAAATAAGAAAACATTTTATAATAACATCAAAAAGAATAAAATACTCAGGAATAAATTTAACATAAGAAATGCAAGATTTGTACAATGAAAACTATAAGACATTGTTAAATAAAATTAAAGATGACCTGAATAAACCTATCCTGTGTTCACGGATTGGGAGACTCAATATTGTTATGATGGAACTACTCCCCAAATTAACCTACAGATTCAGTGCAATCCCTATCATAATTCCAGCTGCCTTCGTTGCCAAAGTGGATAACCTAAAATTCATGTGGAAATAAGGTAAGGGGTTAAGGGACCTCATATACCCAAACAATCTTGAAAAAGAACAAAGTTGAAGAACACTTCACAATTTCAAAACTTACTACAAAGCAACAGTAACCAACACAGTGTGGTACCGGCGTTAAGAATGGACATACACATCAATGGAACAGAACTGTGTCCAGAAAAAAACCTATACATTTCCAGTCAATGAATTGTCAGCAAGGATGCCAAAGCCATTCCACAGGCAACAAACGGTGCTGGGACAAGAGGATATACACATGCATAAAAATTAATATGGACCACTACCCTCACGTCATATATAAAAATTAACTCAAAATGGATTAAAGACCTAAATGGAAGAGCTAAACCTATAAACTCTTACCAGAAATCACAGGAGTAAATGTTCATGACCTTGGCTTAGGCAGTGGTGTCTTAGACATGACACCAAAAGCACAAGCAACAAAAGAAAAAACGGACTAATTAAACTTCATCAAAATGACCAACTTTGTGCATTAAGGACACTAGCAAGAAAGTGAAAAGACAGCCTATAGAATGTGAGAAAATATCTGCAAATCATGTACCTGAAAGAGACTTATATCCAGACATAAGAATTACAACTCAACAATAAAAAGTCAAATAACTCAATTAAAAAACGCACAAAAGGAACCAAATAGACATTTCTATAAAGAAGATATACAAATGGCCAATAAGCACATAAAAGATGCTAAACATGATTAGTCACCAAGAAAATGCAAATGAAAATCACAGTGAGATACTACTTCATACTCACTAGCATGGCAATAATCAGAAAAATGGACAACAACAAGTGGTGGCTAGGATATGGAGAAATTAGAAACCACAAACACTGCTGGTGGGAATGTAAAATGGTACAGCCGTTGTGGAAAACTGTTTGGCAGTTTCTCAAAAAGATAAACGAAGCACCACATGACCCAGCAATTCCATTCCTACATACATATCCAAGAAAACTGAAAACATGCCCACACAACACCTTGTACATCGATGTTCATGGAAGCGTTGCTCACGGTAGCCAAAAAGTGGAAACAACCCGAATGTATGGATATACAATGGAATATTATTCAGCCATGAAAAGGAATAAAGTACTGATAGATGCTACAACGTGGGGGAACCTTGAAAACATGATGCTAAGGAAAAGAAGCAAACCACAAAAGGCCACACTGTGTACGATTCTAATTATGTGAAATGTTCAGAATAGGCAAATGATAGAGACAGGAAGTAGATTAGTGGTTGTCAGGGGACAAAGGAAAGGGAGAATAAGGAGTGACTGCTAACAGGAACGTGGTTTCTTTGGAAAAGACGGAAATGTTTGAGAATTAGCAAGTGGCGATGGTGGTACAACACTGTGAATATACTAAAATCCACTGAAATTGTACACTTCCAAACGGTGTGTTTATGGCAGATGAATTTAAAACATTAAGAAAAAAAGGATAAAACCCTTTCATCTTGACAAAATCACTCCCTCATTTAAAAATCAGCTAAAAATGCAACTCCTATACACCGAAAATGTGGAAAGCGGGCTTTAAAGCTCTATATAGGGCAGCAGGCAGTATCCTGTGAGTATATCTCATTTGTATACTTTTTACAAAATTTACCTGACTTTCATTTCTCTAAAACAGGATTCAGCAACCTTTTTCTGTAATGGGCCAGACAGTGAATGGTTTAGGCTTTGCAGGCCACACAATTTCTGTCACATGTCCTCCACTCTGTGGCGTAGTGTGAGAGCAGCCACAGACAACGCCAGTGGGTGTGGGTGTGTTCCGATATCACTTAGAAAAACCGGACGCTGGTCAGACTTGGCCTGCAGGCCACGGTTGACTGACCCCCTGGCTCTAAAACAAAATCATCTCCATAAAAGGAATCAACTCTGTTCCCAAAGGTCGTGCTGAGAAAACGGGGAAAGGAATCCAGTTCTGTGCTCCAGCAACTCGTTTTTAAGAAGCTTTAAGTGATACATATCAAACTGCCTTATCAATCTACTGCAAGTGACTATCTCCACAGACGTGTAATACCTGAAATATCGCACCTGACAACCATCACTAAATCACACCGATTTCTAGCTTGAGCTTCACACCGGCTTCATGTTCTCACTAACTAAACAAGTGGCTGAGGGTCCCGTAACCTCCTCTTATATAACATACATACTTGTTGATCTGGGCCAGGAACATTCCTTTCAGTGCATAAAATTCAGCTGTCATCTCTTTAGTGAAGTATTTTAAATTGGTAGATTCAATAACTTCAAGGCCCTATTAAAAAAAAAAAGAGTAGGAAAAAAGTTCTTGAAATTTCTCAACAATAATACAAACAGTTCATTAAAATATTTATCTAGGCAATAAGTCCTAAAGGTCTCTGACAAGTGTACTTTAAATTGACAAGACTTGCCTGCCACGAATATCTGCTGACAAGCAGTACCGAAACTGAATCGCTAAATGCCACATTCAGTTCTAGGCACCTTAAGGGTATTATTTTCTCCAAAGCTTTATATATCTAGTCAGTTTCATTGTCTTTATGAATATTCCTCTGACCATAACCAAAATCTACCTTATACCCACATACATAATCTTGTAGTTTTTAATTTTCTTTCCTTGAATACATTAACCCAATACACGGCAGAACAGAGACCATCAAATGTAATTCAAATACTCAGGTGGTTTCCTTTCCCTTTCTTGTTTTGGGAGGACTGCTTTCCATTACTAAGGCTGTGTTTACAGAAAGTTCTACACCTCCTTCCCTCTGATCTGAACCAGTCTCCAGGTGGACACTCTCAGTCTTTACTGGACCCCCCCCAGCCGGGGGGTAGGCACGGGGCCCGCTGGCACTCTACCTGCATACACTCGTTTTTCCCCATGACTCCTGCCAGTTGGAGGTAGCATTTGACTTGTTGTCGAATCTTCTGGAAGCAATCCACAATAGGAACGGTTGGAATAGTATGAATACGACTTAATATATCCAGAGCTACATTGACCAGTCCTTGTTTTCGGGCAATTTTCCCATATTGGATGATTGCTGAAGCTGATGCGTGAACCCCAAGCATAGCGTTATTTGAACTTGGATCATGCTGAGAACTATTCTCATAGGCAGTTACAATAGCTAGAGAGCAAAGAAATGAGTTATCAGTCCACGTCAAACATCTCAAAATGTTCCACAATAAGGCTTAAATAAAAAATGAAAAACACACACACATGGCTTATGGAAATGGGAAGCTCTGTGATAAACCCTCATCGCTTTTCCTCGTATTTTGTACCAAGTCAGATGTAAACAGCACTAACTACTGAGATAAGCATTACCATCTTGGCTAACTAAATCATGAAGGCTGCTGTAAACAAAGATGCCTGGCAGGGTTAGGGGCTGAGCAGAGGGGACCAGGAACACTGGAGAAGGCTACACACAGACACCTGAGAGCAGCTCTTCCTCGGGGGGACTTCCAAACCAAGAGGGCCACAACCGACAGCTCCTATCCCACTGGTCTGCGCCCGATGCAACGGGCAGTGTCTAGCAGCACTTCTGTTCTAGCTAGAAAAATCTAACAGGTACGGGGAAAAATCTTCCCATCTTTCACCACCTGCATCTTTACCCTCGCCATACCAACCACTGACCATACCCACCAAAAAATAGAAAATCTGGTAAAAGAAAAAACAAAACCAAGACATGAAACCAGAACAGCAGGGTGTCTGGAAAATTACATGATGAATGCATGCCGGACCAGGTAGGTTTACCCTGGTAATGATGCTGCCTCCACATGAAGACGCTGCTCCAGTGGGACAAGTCGTCAGACACGATGGGCAGCCTGTTCCTCCAGGTCTTCACCACCGTCTTCATGTCGTGCAGGCTGTTGTTCCTCCCCAGGTTGGTCGGCTGTAAGCCTGCGTTTATTTGCGCAGCTTCCTGAAGTTCGATGATTTGCTGGGCTGCCTAAACGGGACCAGCGTAAGAGAGTCCACTGTCAACATTTTATTACAGATCAAATGAGGAAAATAAGCCACAGGTCAAGCAGGAGCCTGGCCTTTATAAAGACCTCCCAGTTCAATCACCAAAGGAAGCACTCAAAGAGCCTCTAGATTCCAGGTTCAATTTCTTCCTCACCTCAAACGCTACTCTCAAGCTTAAAACCTCAGCTCTACGGCTACTGTGAGACAGGAGCTGGGAGAACAAGCTTGCTGAAGGGCAGTCTCCAAACTCTCTCTCTTGTCCACTCCCTTTGCCACCAACCAAGTGTGGCTCTTCGTGTACAACGTCTAGGACAGGACAGCCTCGCCCCCTTCCCTCAGGCTTTCCTGCCATCAACATTTAAAGCCCCAGCCATAGTAAACGTCTTAAAACACGGTTCTGGTGATCTCCTTGGGCTGATACTGCTTCGTCCACATCCCTTAGGAGTCTGTCTAGCCCACTACACTTTCAATCCCGGCTGTGCTGCTGGCCCCAAGCTCGCAGTGCCATCTGTCTCCTGGGCGGGGGCCCTGGCCACAACTCTGAGCCTGAGCCAACTTTCCCCACCGAGCCCCACCTCCCCTCCCAGAGGGATCCCCCTCCTCTGAATGCTCGCGTTTATTTCCTTTCCTACTAGTACGGCACTGAGTGACACTCTCCCTCTTATTTTCAACTTTGCTTCTTATATGCTTTCTCCCTCCAGTTAGATGCTCCTTTGAGTCAGAGTTCACATTTTAAAACTGTGTGAATCTCCTCAACGAGGCGCCTTGTTCAGTCCTCAGTATCCTGGTGTTTGGTCTTAATTTTAAAAATTGCCTAGGAGAATTTATGCTTTCCACCTATATTTCAAATTTAGCTCATTATATTCAGATTTTTGAAAACTTTATCTAATCCCCTCCACAACCAAAGGCTTACTGAAAACAGAACGACGGGATGTTTGTTTGGAGATGTTAGCGTGTTCCCAGAGTTGTACGACCTTCACCACTGTCTAACTACAGATGCTTTCCGTCCTTCCCAAAGGAAGCCCTGGGCCACCGGCAGCCACTCTCCATTCTCCCTCCTCCAGATACTGGTCACCGCTCACCTGCTGACACAGTCCCCAGGGGTATGTGTGCACGTGTGTGTACGCGTGTGCAAATGCACGGGGCTAGAAGAAATGTATCCTGTGAGAGGAGCAGCAGGCCAAGGGGCTGTGGGGAGAGACTGCTTTAGAGACGAGCGATGGAATGGCAGCTCGCGGGGCTGGAACATATTGTCAGAAACAGCGAAGACAACACACAGAGCAGGAAGCCAAGGCACAGGCCACTTAACCCGCAGTCTTAAGGGCCGCAGAGGATGCAAGACCTCGTCAGACTGAACAGTGAACACCACACTGACAGTGGTACAGTGGGCATTAAGGAAAATTCCTGAAGCAAAAATGAAAATCATCAAAATCACTCCTGAGGATGGCTTCTGTCACTTAAACCCCTTGGAAGCTCCAAAAATGGGGAGCAACACTTGATTCCTCTACATTTTGACTCTGGCCTTCCTTTCACTGAGGAAGAGTTTACGCAGCAAAGGACAAGACAAGTGGAAGGAGTGTCCTCTCTGCCGTCCAGCTCAGTTTACGAACCCAAGCCTGGACGGGACGTGCTCTGCTGTGAAGGACCCGAGACAGCACTGTACCCACCTGGAGAAGAGGTGTGTGCACGTGGGACACGACGTGGGGCAAACGCCGCCACTCGCGGATGGCCAAGCTGCTGGCCATCTCCACCAGGCGCTCGATGAAGCTCAGCTGCTGCTCCTCGGGGTGGCAGATGGCCAGGTAGCCGCGGTACATGTTGACTTTCCAGGCCATCTCCTTGGGACAGCTCACTTCCACCTGGGGGTGAGAGAGCATTACACAGGAAGCGATGGGCATTCTTCCTCTCAGTATAAAGGGTGAAAAAGGAAAGCCAACTTTTTTGCAGCCACTTATGAAAAGCAATAAACAGAACTTAAGCCATAAATAGATGTTGATTTTCTTTAGAGAAGTCCCACATTTAGACCGCTTTTTCCGGATACTCTCCTTTCCCGAATACCAGTGAGAGGCCCATCTCTCTAGCTACGAAGGCATGCCACAGGCTCCTCGCTTTAAGGGCATCAGTAGTTCCAGAAAAAGAGGACACTGATCAACACCATTAGGACAACCAGATTAACAGTCACTACTGGGCCACAATGTCGCCAGCCTATTTTCCACGTCTTAAATACACGTTCACCTCCCCTCTGATAAATGCTGGTGTAATTCTGAATTGTTTCCAATTCACACCATTATCCTGGGAAATTAATCTAACTTGGCACACATTATACAAGAAAGCAGAAGACAGAGACTCAGGGTGATATCAGGAGCGAACAGTCATAAATTTCACTGTTCTTTAAAAGCCGCACTTTTTCATCTACCTTAAAATTTCCCCCAGATTTCTTATTTCTCGAACATCAGTTCTACTATGAAGTAGGCTGAGGCTGGAGCCGTCGCATTTCCTGTGCCTGGCCTCTGACCCCTGCTCCCGCACACGCGGCTGAGCACCAGGCGCAGGCTCCATGTCTGCCCCTGAAAGCACCTGCGTTTGCCCATCACCTTCCAAAGAAAGCACCAGAACTCACTACATTTTACCAATCTCTTACACAGCATTTAAAAAAGTAAATGATAAAAAATTAAAGTCTTTTAAAAAATAAGCTCTTTGTGTATAAGATGGGAGAGGATATCTTTGTTGATATCCTTTTGATAGAACTTGATAGAACCTGCCGTAACAAGATCAATAAAACACTCATTCTGAAGCACGTCTGGGAAGCTAATAAAAATTGTACAAATTTTCATGCTGTAACACTATCTGTCCAAATGACGTAAGAATAGTAACGGTAATAATAACGTCATCTTGCATTTATATAACCTTTCAGCTTGTTCTTTTACGTCCTACTTTTTCCAAGCACATTCACATTCACGGCCCCTCTTAGATCTCAATAACCAGTGATAAAGAAAATTCAGGAAGAATAGGCACATGGAAAGATGCTCATCATCGCTGATCATCAGGGAAATGCAAATCAAAACTACATTAAGATATCACCTTACACCCATTAGAATGACACAAATATCTAAAACTAATAGTAACAAATGCTGGAGAGGTTGTGGAGAAAAAGGAACCCTCATACACTGCTGGTGGGAATGCAAACTGGTACAGCCACTATGGAAAACAGTATGGAGATTCCTCAAAAAATTAAAAATAGAACTACCATACGATCCAGCCATCCCACTACTGGGTATTTATCCAAAGAGCTTGAAGTCAGCAATCCCAAAAGTCCTGTGCACCCCAATGTTTATTGCAGCACTGTTTACAATAGCCAAGACGTGGAAGCAACCTAAGTGCCCATCAACAGACGAATGGATAAAGAAGATGTGGTACATATATACAATGGAATACTACTCGGCTGCAAAACAGAACAAAATCATTCCATTTGCAATAACATGGATGGACCTTGAGGAATTATGTTAAGTGAAATAAGCCAGCTAGAGAAGGATAATCTGTGTATGACTCCACTCACATGAGGAATTTAAAAATGTGGACTAAGAACAGTTTAGTGGATACCAGGGGAAAGGTGGGGTGGGGGGTGGGCACAAAGGGTGAAGTGGTGCACCTACAACACGACTGACAAACATTAATGTACAACTGAAATTTCACAAGATTGTAACCTATCATTAACTCAATAAAAAAAAATTCTGAACTCAAAAAAAAAGAAACTTCAAGAAGGCAAACTTGTGAGCACATCTGCTTCCAACACCGTCCTCTACAGTTACACCAATCTCACATTTTCTGGACTTAAATGCTGTTCAAGATTGGCTTCTGTCCATCGCAACACCCATCCTCCGTAACACGAAGAAGAAAGGCCTCTCTTCTACTTTTTTCCTCTACTGAAAAAAAGTTACCCCATGTATTAAACCAAAGCAAGAAAGGTACTCCTGCAGCAGCCCTACAGTCGCAACACACAGGAACAAAAACCAAAGTAACTTGTTGAGTTTCTTCCCTTTAAATACTAGCCAATGAGTAAATAATTTAGTACTATCAAGACCATTTGAAATTAATCTACTGCATTGCTCAGAATGTTTATACATATACTTAGAGCTTTTTCCTAACAGTAAGTACCTTACGATTTTTAGAAAATAATCAAGAGTTTATGAAAGAGCAGATTCATTTGTCAGACCTATGGACAGCATGATTAAAGAAAGAATAATCAACCGTAAATGCGTTCTATCAGCTATATATATACATATATATATTTACCGACATAAGTGATTAGTGATTTCTTGGAGTGACAGGAACTCCTGCATCAGATGCGGAATTTCCCAAATCCCAACCAGAAAGTCAAGCCTGGGCTCCATCTCCACCCTCTGTGGTTAACAGCTTGTGACTATTTCAGGCTTTCAAGCTTCCGAATTTTGTTAAAAATCGACATTAGTAATGAAATAAACACTGCAGCCACAATGCAGGTTAAAATTTTAGGTTCACCATTTCAAAGAAAGTGGCCCCACAATCCCCATGTGCTTTTGCAGACTCCACACTGAGAAGAGAGGGAATCATTGGTGTGAATGTAAATAAACCCTTACGAGTGCGACCAAGATAACGGCCTTCTTCCCTCTAAACCCCATAACGTGAACATCACACGGAAATGTCAAAACTGAGGAGCAGCAGCAAGGAAGGGGCCGGGGTGGGGATATGATGGCAGGGCACTGACGCAGGAAAAATCCAGAGCAACACGAACAGCCACATGCGAAGGCCGTCTAGGGCAGTCAGAACAATGTGTCACGGGGTTCAGATGACACAGAGCTGCCCCGTCCAGCAGCTTTTGATGCTCCTGCCGGAAGCCTCCCACTGGGGAAAGGGAATTGTACTTCTGCGCCCACTCTCCCATCGTGTCCTAAATGCCTCTGGACGGAGTTTAATTTTTTTAAAACGCGGTGCTCAACCAAGGAGATGACTCAACTACACTGACACTGCACAGTCATCACTTCCGTGAGACATAACACCCCCTGAAGATGACACAGTTTCATTCAACAAACTTTTACCGACAGCAACGAACCTGCCAGGCCCTGGGCTCCTATGACTCACGCTTGCCGTACTCTCTCCCAGCAGCACTTCTGCAAACCGAGTCCACCAATAAAACCGCCTGTTCTTCAAATCTCTCCAGGAACTATTAGTCTGTTTTCTCATAGACTCCAAGGTCTCCACATCTGATACTTATTATTGTAATTGATTGATGAACTAACAACAATTTATAATTGATCTCAAATTTAGGAAAAGTGTTAGAGATAACCAAAAATAACTCTTGCTTCCCAAGAGCTATCTTTCATCTGCCAGAATGCCCAGCTTGTCCTAAGAGTAGCGACGTCTCCAGAGAGTCAGGGCTTTGGCAAAAGGAAGCGCGCAGCTGTGGGGACTGTAACCCGAGAGTGGCGGAGCGGGCAGGAGGCGGAGGGACATCTCACCTGCACCAGCGCCTCCTTCATGGCGGTCCAGTTGGACACCCGCCAAGCGCACTCCAGGACCAGGTACGGGTTTATGTGACCCTTGGACTGGCCGTATTCCGTCAAGGCTTCCCACTGGTTCAACTCCTTAGAGCACCTGGGAGAAGAGGGAGCCAAGAGCAAAGGTTCAGTTACCAACAGATTCAGAGAGGGCCAGGCACAGGCCTTCGCGGTGTTTATTTCCACCTTACAGAGGGAAAAAACTTTTCCCCACACAGAGAGAAGGGAGGGCTTCTGTGGGGGGCTGAGTCTGGCTCCATCTTCCACCTGCCCTCTGGAAGAAACTGCTCCCTGGAGCACCAGGAATGCCCTCCCTCCGGCAAAGAGCGCAGAGCACAGAGCCACGGAGAGGCAGGATCATTTGCTGTTTCCCTAGCAGACACTTCTAATTACTTGAGACTTTTAAGTTCTTCTTAGATTTTTGTCTGTTCTTTTCTCTATGGGGCCATAAAGAAAGTAGCAAAGTCCCCTTTCAAAACGCTCGTTATGAGAAAACTTCAGAGCTTGCACTGGTTCCCGTAACTGATTCTTAAAGACACCAACCGCCGCGCAGCTCACCGGATCCAGTGGTCCTCCCAAAGCTGGTACTCTGGGAAAATAGCGGGGGATGCGTTACTCCGCTCGTGCTCCTTTTTGGCTTTATCCATGGCCTTTTCATAGGATTCTTGTGCCTAAAAAAGTTAATAATGCTTTTAAGCCACTGTTTAACTAGGAACTTTACCACGGCCATCGCTGAATTATTTAGGGCCAGTTGGATCACAGACCTGGGAGTGCCTCATACTCTTCTCTGTATCACTGAACACTCGAAATTCTCTATTCACAGACAAGAGAAGAGAGCGGGAGGAGAGCCCAGGGTGTGTAATTCCCCAGACAGAACGGAAGGAGAGACTGCCCAGACCTGCCTCCAAGAGCAGGGCCACAGTCTGTGCCTATGCTTCTGGGGTTTCTGTGGCTCAGTGTCCTACACAGGGCTGAGAAGCTCATCCTGTGACAGTGGCCCACACTACATTGAAAGGACAAGTCCGAGGATTAAAATTTAAACACTAAACGCCATCTACCTGCCATTTCCAACAGGACCAATGACTGCAGATAAAAAGCATCCATATTAGCAACTAACAGGAGAGGATTTAGGACTGGGCTTTAAAAATGTTCGTGTCATATATGTACATTTCTCTTAAATTGAGACACCAATCAAGGGGCCTTCACATGTAGGATAAATGCTTCAAATACAACAGTACACTTCTTATTTAAATGTGAATTCTGACTTGAGGACATTACAGTGAAGAAACACTAGAAACGGCCTTTCATCAGCCAGTCATTCCGCAGCAGCTACCTGCTCGAAGAATCCATGCTGCTCGTAAGCAATAGCGGTCGCCGTCTCCGAGTACTTGCAACGCTTCTGCCACAAACCGGCCCACATGTCTTCCTCTTGTAACAGAGAGTAAAGCTCAGCAAGGGAATCCAGGATCTCCTGAAAACACAGATCATGACTTCTGAGTGCTCAGGACAAAACCTTTTTTTTTCACTAGAGCAACTTCACTGTGTTGTAACGTAAAATCACTTGCGAGAGGTTTACTGAAACCGGGAGGACACTGGCAAAGACGACATAAGGAACGAAATGAGGTGCGGCTCACCTGCTGGGGTGGCGTTATGCTCTCCTGCTCGTAAAATTCTGTCGTTTGCTTCGGCTTGATCTGCAGACTCAGACCTTTCTCAAAAGCCTGGTGCTCCAGCATTAAGGTGGAGCGGAACCAGAGGTTGTGTGTTTTCCCCAAGTATTTCAGAACACAGGGTCTGATGGGAATCGGAGGGACGCACTGGGACATGGCCTCCACGAAGCAGTTGAGTGCGCTGGGCTGGCAGTCCCGCTGCACCTGGTGGCTGCCACTGCACAGGAACGGGCTGATCTCACCAGCCAGAGCCTGCAACCAAAGAGAGCAAATTCAGGTCTTCGTTCACAAGCCAGCACAGCTTGCCTCGCCCACACGGCATCTGGGAGTATTTTGGATAATTCGCTCTTAGATAAGTCAGTAGTTTCCTCATCGTCTGAAACTCAAGATTATTTTCTTTCATAAATACTTCCCAGAAGCTAAAACTATACTTTCCAAAACAGGATAAAAATATACTCACATGCTGCTGTCTGTCAGACAGAATTTTCCACAATCTGGGAAAAAGCTGGACCCACGTCTTTTCTGCCAGCGTTGTGGAAATGTGACACAGCTGGACGAATGCGCTGAGCAGTGCTCCAGTCTACAGAAAGAAGAAAGATGAGTGTAGCTGGCCGCAGGCGGGTGCTAACGATCCTGCCACACAGGTGCCTCAGACCGGTGCTCAGGAGGCACCACTGTCCCTTTCATCATCAGAGACTCCTCCACTTTCAAACTTTCCAACATCTGAGCAGATGTCATGCCAGAGTGAAAACACAGATTCTGAGCGACAGAAACCCACGGCGTGCTTAGCAGCCAAGCACAGACGTGGGTAAGGGGCTCATCAGTGACACATTTACTTTTTTAACCTTGAAGGGCAATTCCTAACATTATTGAGTCCACCATGTCTGAGAAGTATGAACACAATGAAAGTGTAAATGAGAGGTACCCCAGGTGCCATCAAAGCAGAGGCCCCTGGAAACATGAAAGAGAAAATAGAAGCTGCATACATATATGAGGGAAGTTATCTGCCAACAGGTACAATTCTGAGGAACAAATCAAGAAGCGTGAAAGTTCAGAGTCTCTGCAATTGACAGCGGACAAAGATGGAAAACCGACTGGACTGTAACATACACCCTACGACTGGGACCAGAGCTGGAAACTGAGACCCAAGGGTGTGCCAAATATGCAGATACATTTGATTTTGTCCACAGCTTTGTTGCTTTAGAAAATGTGAATTAGCTGCTAACATTTCTTATCAACAGCCAGGTTTCCAGTTGTGTGAAGCCCATCAGGCCCACGGGGCCCCATCTGGCATCACGCAGCTGGTGTCAAGGGGCTTGGGTTGACGCTTGCAAGCTCATCACAGGGCCTGCTGCCCCCAACATGGAGATAGAGCATCAGGGACACATGAGTCATGATTATGCTTCCCTTTTCCCATAGCAGACCCAAGAAAGGAAATCACCCTCATATTCATGTCTCTATCAAAACGCAAAAATCAGGGGCCGGCCCAGTGGGCGAGTGGCTAAGTTCATGTGCTCCGCTTCCGCAGAGCAGGGTTTGAGGGTTCAGATCTCAGGCACAGATAGCACTGCTCGTCAGGCCATGCTGTGGTGGGGTCCCACATAAAATAAAGGAAGATTGGCATAGATGTTAGCTTAGGGCCAATTTTCCTTACAAAAAGAAAAAAAAAAAACCAAAAATCAAGGATACAAATATGTCAAGGAAAATGGGAGAAAACACTTAAGTGAAGAATATTCCTATTTGACACTCAGGCCTGGTGATCTCATGTAGCTGCTCCCTTCACCCCAGTCACCGGGTCAAGTCAATGTAGCAGAAGCCAAGAGCACTGAAGGGCCACATGTGGTTACACACCAGCCAAACAAATTGCCCTTCTCTAGCCAAGAGCGGGGGACTCCAGAGGGTCCTGGCTCATGCTCATTTACACACTATCACAAAGAGAGGTGAAGAAGCATGAGCACTGCGGTGGCCCAGCAACGCCAGGGAGAACAGAGAGGGGACACTGGCTTCAACAGATTTCCCACACAGAGTAAGACAGTCAATCCTGGGACAAGAGGCTCAGAGCAAAGAGAAAGAGCAGGTGAGCCTGGCGTGAAGGGCCCGCTCAGACGCCTCTCAGTCCCTCTGGACTCGGAAACAAGTCATATAGAGGAGCTGCCTGGCCCCGACCACTGCACAGGGAGACGGGCTTCAGGAATGAAACGGTCAGGGCCCAAACTGTGAATGCAATGCTTTGTAACCCCACCTGGCTGTACAAAAAATATCAACATGAAAACTAACTTCCATAAATACATGGGATAAAGTAACAGGAACTCCAACTCCCGAACACTCCTGGCTGCTTTCTCTCCGCAGCAGCCACCTCTCTGCCTGGCGGAGCACATACTGATTTCACTTCTTTCTGATAATCACTTACTTCCCCACTAGAATGGAGCCCTATGAGGACTGGCTACTCTTGTCTGTTTCCTTCAGTGATATTTCCAGTGCCCAGAACAGTGCCTGGTACATGGTGGGCACTCAATAAATATCCATTGAATGACTAAGTAAGATAAAATGTGAAAAGGGTGAATAAGGACAATGAGACCATAGCCTGAGTAATCTTCCTAAGAAGGGCAGGACTGGAAACGCAGGCCATGATGCCTCAGCTAGAGAGGGCCATGGGGATGCCCGTGGGAACATTCTCCATGTGTGGCCATGTTCACTCTACCCCAACCACAGTCCAGAGGGCAGCAAAGGCCCCACAGGGGATGAGGAGGTGAGCAGTTGTGACCAAGTCAGCCAAGGACAAAATCTAAAGAGGCAGAACCAAACATGGACACTTTTAGCAATGTACTGCTAAAAGGTACCCTGACAGACCTAGCACAGCGAGCTGATCATCAGAGTTGTGCCAAAGCAACCCATGGGTCAGCATCGACATGGTGACTGCTCACGGTGACCATCACCAAGAAAGGCCTTTGGGTTTCGGAATGTGGAGCCACGACCCCTTTCTGGCAGTGAGGGCAGGAGAGATGGGTCTGTGAACAAGAGCATGTCATCCACACACAGAAGGGTGCTCTGTTTCCTGTCCCATACACCAGAAGATCAAGCGTCGTATGTTTACCCAACACCACAATTGTGTCACTTGGATACAAGTCCAAAGTTTGATTTAATGCACAAATTCAGGATAAGTCACCAGAAAAGATTAAATGTAAAGATCAGTTGTGATCAGTAGTTTGTTTATAATTTTTTTCACCTAGCTCCTGATATGAACAGAATCATCACTGTTTCTTTGTAATACTCTTCAAAACTAACATGGTATATGGAGCCTTAACTAATTCTCTCAATCGTTACCAAACAATGATCATCCCTCTAACTAGCCTGAGGAATTTTGGAAGCCAGAGCTTCTACCTGGCTTGATCTCAAAACAGATGCCTCAGGAGGTTCCCTCACCAAAGCGGAACTGATGCACCACATGAGCCCATTCTCATTTTCTCCTTTCCTATTGTATTTGAAAGATAATCCAGCAATGTCTCCTCATATGTTTATTTTTAATAAACAATTTCACCATTTATTTCAAGGGATAATAGTGGAGAAAATAACTGTTTTTTCTTATTTTCTCCCACAAGACACTGTAGTTTCTTTCTCAAATCTTTATATAAAATGTGATCCACTTTAGAGTCTCACAGAACTGTAAAGGTTTCAATTGAGATGGGAAAGAAAAGAAGAGTAATCTGTAAAAGAGAACCTTACACTGCTGTGGAAGAATCCTGGTTTGGGATTCAAAATATTCAGGGGAAAAAACAACCCCACTCTCCCTCCAAGCTTGCACACTGACCTTCACTTCCCGGAGAGTATCCAGAAATTTGTCGTGTCTGTTGGTTAACATGTGCAGCTGGTTTCCAATGTCTTTTTCAGAAAGTTCTTTGGTTTTGGGTGTGCTGGTCTGATCTCCAGGAGCCAGTTCAATATCTATTTCTACATCCTAAAAAAACAACCACCAACACAAATAAGCAAAACCAAAAGGTCAAATAAAATCCAACAAACACAACTCCTATGTACTTCTGGTTATGTTTTCGGCAAGTAAAATTTTAGTTTCCTGAAAGTTTATAATTATTTAAATAACCTTGAATTCTAAAATAAATAATCAACAATATTAACTAGACCAGACCTATTAATTAATAGACCAGATCTCGCTCTCTTTTTTTAAACGACAGTATGAAGATGTCATTGTTGGGGCCGGCCCCATGGCCGAGAGGTTAAGTTCGTGCACTCTGCTTTGGCGGCCCAGGTTTTCACGGGTTGGGATCCTGGGTGCAGACATGGCACCGCTCATCAAGCCATGCTGAGGCGGCATCCCACATGCCACAACTAGAAGGATCACAACTACAATATACAACTATGCACTGGGGGGCTTTGGGGAGAAAAAGGAAAAAAAAAAATTCTTAAAATGTCATTGTTTTGTTTTCATGTTTAGTTTATGGAATGCAAAATAAAAAATTATCAACTTTAAACAGTAAAAATAATAAAGATTACTAGGGATTACAGCCTATCATTCCTCAAAACACAATATAGTTGCCTAGCTGCCTTGCCCATTCAGATCATCAGTCAGGGAAAAGAACCTTCTTGATACAAGGTTTTACACAACTCATTCTCAAAGAAAAATAAATCTTATTTCTGTCTGAAGCTTCTGGGAAGTCACAGTCACTAATTCAATCATCAAACTAGCCTCTAAGTTAAGTTACCAATACTTGGTGTGCGCCCTTTAAAACTCAGAAGAATCATTTTCAAGTTGGTAATTAATATCACTCAGGAGAGTTACAGAAAGAAGATCAAATCATCAAATGATCCAGTATTTGGCAACAGTGAGAAAAATTTTACATTCTTATTCCTTAACATAACGAGCAGAAATCCTCCATGAGAGAAGGAACAAACTACCCCTTTTAGAGCAAAGAGGGTGCGCCTCCTCCTTCAATACTGGCTAGTTGTCTTTTAAAACCCCACTCTCCAGAGAGACCGAGCTTCCGAAAGCTAACAACCTAAAGGAAGCACGGCTGAAAGACCTGCATCCGGAGCAGCGTCCGCCACTCCCTCGTGGAGGACCGGAGCCATCAGCACTAAGGCATCGGCCGGCCGGGCCTCCACAGCTGCCCTGCCAGAAGGAGGCGGGTCCGGGAGGTCCCCAGCAGGCTGCTGGGGAGCCAGCTACAGCGACGGTTCTAGTATGGTGTGGTCAGAGCAGTGTTTCCTAATTCAACATGGGCTACTTCTCGCTTGGAAAGAAAAATCACCAAACAGTAAAATCTCCTGTACCAAGCAGCACTGTATCACAATAGCGTGACCAATCTCAAAACTACAGGCATCACAAGATGCTTATCAATTCTAACTTCAAAAAATCGAACTGAATGCAGGTAGCACACTGAGCTTTCATGCAGAGACTGGTTTCAATACACTGCTCTTGCCCTAAAAATATCTAAGGCTGCCATAGAATTCTTCGGCAGAATGGGGTCCTACTGTGAACAGGAGGCAGCGTGCAATCTGGAGCATTACCTCCTCTTTGGACTCGCTGTTCTCTCGCTCCCGCGGCTCCTGCTTGACATGCGTGACCATGGCGAAGGCTGCTCGGTCGTGGCTGTCGGCCAGATTGATGACGTTGGTGATGGATGGGAGCATAGCTCCTTGGCAGCTGGTACCAATGGGAGTGCTCTTCTCACACACAGCCAAAAGAAGCTAGAGAGTTCATGGAAGAGAAGACACACCTAAGACATATGCCTGGCATTTGAGGCGTGTGGACCCACAGTTAACACCTAGCCATCTCGACTGGTCCGCACGTGCTGATGACTGCTGGACACTCCTCTCGAGCTGAGACGAAGTGTCTGAACCTCCCTCCCAGACGCCCCTCACCTGTCAGGTACTCCTGACTCCAGGTCTAAGTGTAAGCTCAGCATCTTTCTCCCCTACCAGATGGGCTTCCCCGTCTGTTCTCACAGAGGCACCTCCCAGACAAAGGAGACAGACACCTTTGCTTCATCCATCTGTCTTCCTTCTCCCTCGTCTCCCACACCACATCACCCAGCCCTGCCAGTCTTACCTCCTGAATACCTAGGCAGCTGTCACCTCCCGCCTGGACAGAACCTCCTAACTCATCTCCAGGCTTACTCTTCTCAAATCATGTCCTTCCACACAGCTGAGCCCGGTCTCTCCTCCCCCACCCTCCAACGGCTTCCCACAGCCCTGGGGGAGGGCACGCTCCTCAGCGGGGCTCACATGCTCCTCCCTGATGTAACACCCCACCCCCCCCGCCACCCCGCGCAGAACACTTCTGTGACCATTCCCCACACCCCAGCATGCTTCGCCACAGGCCTTTGCTCAGGCTGCCCGCCTCCAAGCAAGCTACTCTTGCATTCTTTCGGCATCTATTTACTGAGCACCACTCGGGGCTGTGTGAGGCCTTGGAGATTCACTTGACAACTTCACGGAGATTGTATCCTCTGCCCTCATGGAGCTGAAGTGTCAGAGGGAAGGACAAGACCAACTTCAACACTTAGCTTGCGTGGCAAGAGTGTGGCAAGTTCCAGAACACGAAAGGCCAGTGTGGCTGGAGACTAACGAGTGAGGGAGAGAGGGACAGTATGGGGCTGGAGAGGAGGCAAGGGTCTGGTGACTCGGGGGCCAGCAAGACAGTATTCTGGAGGCTGGACTTTGTGCCGAGTACGATGATGAGGAGCGACATGATCTGCTGTATTCTTCAAGAGCAATGTTTCAACAATAAAGAAAACTGTAGTGGATGGGAGGGCAGATGGGTGCACACCAAGGAAACCGTTCCTGTCATCCTCGTGGGCTATGCTGGTGGCCACAAGAGGGACGCAGAAGAGGGAAGGGAGGGAGGTAAAGGACCTTGAACTAGTGACACCTGGTGAGGGAGCAGATACACAAGACACAGGAGGGCAGGAATGGAGGATTCCGGGTTTGTGCCCTTCAGCCTGCCCCCTCCTCCATCGATTCCCGTGTAGCTGTCCCAGTCAACATCCTTTCACCTCTCTATCTGCAGTACCTGTGCCAGGGCCTGCCACCTAATACCGACCAACAGGTCTCTCGAATGAATGATGAATAAATCCGGGAACTCTGTCCATTGTGCTGCCATTAGCCAAGTTCCAAATCCATGTTGTGTACAGCACTGAGAAAACTACCTTCACACAAATGGAAATATGCCAACAAGCTCTAACTGAACTACAGTGCCACAACTCCCTTCTTTATCCCCCAAAGAGATTTTCACAACTGTCTATCTCAGTTGTCTCATTAGACAAAGCAACTGGCCACCTAGTTTCATTCCTTCTGGGTAAGCATCAGAGCTCCTTGCACAGCACTGGTGACCTGCTATGGGAACCTAAGTTGCCTGGTGCACTAAGTCGGTGATTAAGCCAAGAGTGAGGGCTAGCCAATTTGAACAACAAACAAGAAGTCTTACTACGGTCCTGTTAGAAACGTCACAGAACATCTGACGTACCATCCATGGAAACAGTCCGACCTTTATCACTGGCACTAACTCCTCACTAAGGGATCAGAGCCCGGCACGGTCCGGCTGGCCCAGCCTGGCTGCTCTATCTTCCCACTTTAAGAATGACTACTACTGACAATTATAGTACATTAAATTTTCTATGGCATGTAGACAGAATTTACTGTTTTTATATTTGAAGAAAAATGAATCTTTACCTACAAACTAAGGAATATTAACAACTTTTTGATTAAAGGGCTTCAAACCCACCCAAAAAAAGCTTTAGATGAAAACAGCTTTGCATGATTTTTCTTCCTACTAGAGATCAAGAGCAATTTAATGGTAGAGATCGCTAATCCATCTTAGAGCATGTGAATACCTCCTGGCTTCAGTGTCCCGCCCACAGATGGCGAGCCGAGCCCGGCCTACCTCAATGCACTGCTTGATCCAGAAGTGGTTCCCCATGGCTTCCCAATTCTGGGAACAGGTCACGTACAGCAGGCGCTCGTAGACCCGACGTTTCATAGAGTTGTCAAAAACCTCAAAAAACTTTGCCCTGATGAGTGGCTGAGCACAACGCAGCCCAGAGAGAAAGGCAGGCTCGAGTTTCGCAGTCAGCTCACTGCCAGACAGCGTCTCATCTCTGGAAGTGAAAGAGTAACACTGAGACAGGACAGCTACACCACATGGCCGGACAGCAGACGCCGCAGCCCGCCAAGCAGAAAACACATGGATACCAACTTTCTGAAACGCCACCATGAAAGCCAAGAGTATCTTACAAATCTCTGTAGGCTGATGCAGCATTTGAGCCAAAGGCTCATTAATGACGTCAAAATATGTTACGTGATTTAGTATTTAAATGAATATTTAAATTTCAGGTATAACTAAAAGATTAAAAAGACACGTTACTTGGGTCAGTCAGAAAACACCTTATGGATCAATATATGCAATATTTGATTGATGCAATTACCTGTAGACATAGTTAACAAGGTCTAAAAACTGGGCATTTAATTCAAGGTCTTCCGGAAAACGCTTTTCTATGTAGGTCATCATTTTCACAAGCAAAATGGACTTCTCCCGGAGTGTAGGTGTCTGTACAAATTTTTTTTTAAAAGAAAAGGTCAATCACTTCTATTTGAAAAGACACATTCAAAAGTATTCAGCAATCTGCTCTATTATTTTTTCAGCTCCTACAATTTTGTCAAGTGAAGTAAGACAAGGTCATTTCTAAACAGAACAGTCAAAGTCGGCTCCGGCTGTCTTCGGAGCTTACCGTCGAGACAGAGGCCGATGGCGTTTCCTAGTGGATGCAGCTCACTTTGAAGAAAAAGCAACTCAATTATGAAACAAATCAAAGTTTGCAAGCAGCTTACTGAGTTAGATAACAGTCTCTCATCATGAGTAGTACTGCTATTATTAGGCTCACCTTCACCACCTTAAAAGATTAACAAGTAACGTTCATTCAACATTTTCACAAAAGTAAAACCGCATTAAGATAAATGACCAGTTATCTCAAGTTTCTACTTAAAATCTGTTAAGCACAGTGAGAAAAATCCATCTTAATGGACTTGCAGGAAAGATACTGTGAATACGAATACGGGAGAGAAAAATGTTTTGCTTGAGACTCTTAAGATGGAAGAGCTGAGAAAGTGACATCTGAACTTTCCTTCCGTGCAAAGGAAGGTCACCTGCTAGAGCACTCTCCTTGCAGCTCACCTGATTGGCTGCCATCGGGGAGTTGTTCTTAACCCATTCTTCCACAATCTTCACCACGGCCCGGAGGATTTTGGCATCCGGCGATTTCTCAATGAGGGAGGTCAGGATGGCCTGGATAAAGCTCTTCCTCATCTCCATGCTCATCACAGCCAGGCGCGTTTTCACCAGCTCCAGACTCAGCATCACCAGCTCGCTTGTTCCCGCTGTGGGAGAAAGAGCAGGCACCCAGCCGTCTCTACAAAGGCACGTCAGCAGGCGACCCCTTCCCGTCGTGCGGCATGTTGGACTCTGCCCATTTCCCCCGCAAATATTTTCCCCAGCGACGAGGGCTCTGGGATTCAGTGCCTCATCGCCTTCTCACTACCCCACCTTGCAGGGGCGGCCCTCTAAGAGCCTTCCACGAGGGAGGAGCTGACGGGACCAGGGCCGGCAGCCCAGGGTACAGCCCAGCCCCGAAGTCACGCTCACGGCACTTGTGTTCAAGATGTATCTAGCAGCAGTGCCAACCACAGCTCCTTGCCCCAAACCAACAGACCACAGATTCCTGGAGCCCACTGCTTAGGTCTAGAACGTCTGACTTAATTCTTTTTCAGAAGTAACAGCTCTGATTCAGCAATCCGTTTTAAAGCAAAATCATTACATAACTCTCATTCAGTGGTGAATGTTCCACATAAATGTCCAACCATTTAAAAACTTCTTCATTCTTGAATTCACAAATTTTAAAAGTTCATTTTAAAAATGAGTCTCATCTTGGTTTTTTAAACGAAATGCTCAGAACCTCTTTGATACGAGCAAATGATAAATTTCATAAAAACAGGCACTCATGCCTGCTTTAGAATTCAAGCACATAGCTGGCACCATTTAGGTGTTAAAGTTTGAGGAAAAAACATGGGGCGGGGCTGGGGGCACTAAGTTTCTCACCTGCAGTTGCTTCCGCGCCGCCCGACGCTGCCTGTGGATTTAAATGCTCTCGGACCATCTTCTGCAGGGAGCGCATAAAAACCGAGATCAGCCTGTCTATGTAGCTCGGGTTGTTGCTGCAGGCCGACTTGAGGATCATAAGGGTCCCTAAAAGGTAGACGTTGACAGGTTTTTTCAGACAAGTTAAAAACAACTGAGCAGTTTTAATAGATGCAAAAATTCTAAACAAAATTTTGGCAACCAGAATTCAGCAATTCATCAAAAGAATCATACATCAGGATCAGGTGGGATTCACACCAGGGACACAGGGATGGTTCAACATCCGCAAATCAATCAACGTGATACACCACATCAACAAACTGAGGAATAAAAGCCACATGATCATCTCAATAGATGCAGAGAAGGCATTTGACAAGATCCAACAACCATTTATGATAAAAAATCTGAACAAAATGGGCAGAGAAGGAAACTACCTCAACATAATAAAGGCCATATATGACAAACCCATAGCCAACATCATACTCAATGGGCAAAAACTGAACCCCATCCCCCTGAAAACAGGAATGAGACAAGGATGCCCTCTATCACCACTCTTATTTAACATAGTACTGGAGGTCCTGGCCAGAGCAATCAGGCAAGAAAAAGGAATAAAAGGAATCCAAATAGGGAGGGAAGAAGTGAAACTCTCGCTGTTCGCAGACGACATGATCTTATATATAGAAAACCCCAAAGAATCCATTGGAAAACTGTTAGAAGTAATCAACAACTACAGCAAAGTTGCGGGGTATAAAATCAATTTGCATAAATCAGTAGCATTTCTATACTCCAGTAATGAACCAACAGAAAAAGAACTCAAGAATACAATACCATTCACAATCGCAACAAAAAGAACAAAATACCTTGGGGTAAATTTAACTAAGGCAGTGAAGGACCTATATAATGAAAATTACAAGGCCTTTCTGAGAGAATTGGATGACGACATAAGGAGATGGAAAGACATTCCATGTACATGGATTGGAAGAATAAACATAGTTAAAATGTCCGTTCTACCTAAAGCAATCTACAGATTCAACGCCATCCCAATCAGAATCCCAATGACATTCTTTACAGAATTAGAACAAAGAATCCTAAAATTCATATGGGGCAACAAAAGACCCCGAATTTCTAAAGCAATCCTGAGAAAAAAGAACAAAACGGGAGGCATCACAATCCCTGACTTCAAAACATACTACAAAGCTACAGTAATCAAAACAGCATGGTACTGGTACAAAAACAGGTGCACAGATCAATGGAACAGAATTGAAAGCCCAGAAATAAAACCACACATCTATGGACAGCTTATCTTTGACAAAGGAGCTGAGGGCATAGAATGGAGAAAAGAAAGTCTTTTCAACAAATGGTGCTGGGAAAACTGGAAAGCCATATGTAAAAGCATGAAAATTGACCATTCTTTTTCACCATTCACAAAAATAAACTCAAAATAGATTAAAGACCTAAAGGTGAGACCTGAAACCATAAGCCTTCTGGAAGAAAACGTAGGCAGTACACTCTTTGACATCAGTATTAAAAGGATCTTTTCGGACACCATGCCTTCTCAGAGAAGGGAAACAATAGAAAGAATAAACAAATGGGACTTCATCAGATTAAAGAGCTTCTTCAAGGCAAATGAAAACAGGATTGAAACAAAAAAACAACCCACTAACTGGGAAAAAATATTTGCAAGTCATATATCTGACAAAGGCTTAATATCCTTAATATATAAAGAACTCTCACAACTCAACCACAAAACATCAAACAACCCAATCAAAAAATGGGCTGGAGACATGAACAGACATTTCTCCAAAGAAGATATACGAATGGCCAATAGGCACATGAAAAGATGCTCATCATCGCTGATCATCAGGGAAATGCAAATCAAAACTACACTAAGATATCACCTTACACCCGTTAGAATGACAAAAATATCTAAAACTAATAGCAACAAATGTTGGAGAGGTTGTGGAGAAAAAGGAACCTTCATACACTGCTGGTGGGAATGCAAACTGGTGCAGCCACTATGGAAAATAGTATGGAGATTCCTCAAAAAATTAAAAATAGAACTACCATACGATCGAGCCATCCCACTACTGGGTATTTATCCAAAGAGCTTGAAGTCAGCAATCCCAAAAGTCCTGTGCACTCCAATGTTTACTGCAGCACTGTTTACAATAGCCAAGACGTGGAAGCAACCTAAGTGCCCATCAACAGACGAATGGATAAAGAAGATGTGGTACATATATACAATGGAATACTACTCGGCTGCAAAACAGAACAAAATCATTCCATTTGCAATAACATGGATGGACCTTGAGAGAATTATGTTAAGTGAAATAAGCCAGCGAGAGAAAGATAATCTGTGTATGACTCCACTCATATGAGGAATTTAAAATTATGGACCAAGAACAGTTTAGTGGATACCAGGGGAAAGGTGGGGTGGGGGTGGGCACAAAGGGTGAAGTGGTGCACCTACAACATGACTGACAAACATTAATGTACAACTGAAATTTCACAAGATTGTAACCTATCATTAACTCAATTAAAAAAAAAAAAAACAACTGAGCAGTTTTAAAAAGTGTGCTATTTAAAATGTTTAAAAATGTGCCGTTTCTCACAAAAGTAGAGATTAATCCCAAATGTCAACGTTACAAGCTTTCATATGGCATATACTACATTGTGAAGCACTCTATTTTCACTCCTAATTCTTAATTCACGATCGGCATCATCAGGCATGAGAAGTGATTCTGGGGCTTCAGTGGAAACATTCTGCCCTTCAGTTCCAGATTTTATCGTTAGGTGATGGCAAACCACCCTAAGTGAAGTTTTTGGTCCCACCATATGTTTGGGGGGAAAAAAGGGAAGAAAGTCCTTTCTGTTTTTATCTAGATTATTTAGACATGACAAATATTTTAGAAGTTAATTTGCACCTAATTCTGAAAAAGTGCAGAAGATCAATAAAAATCAGCAAAACTAACATCAGAACATGAACACTGAATCTATGAAAAAACAATTTTACGTTTCATAACTGGCATTTTTATAAATATCTTGACGCTGAGCTACACATCAAATTTTAAATTTGTACTCGTGGCTTACATCATAGAACAATAAAAGGGGATTTATGTGCCATTTACGGTTATCATCAACCTAGATTTGGAAAATTCCAGGCGTGCTCTGTGGAAAGGCTTATTCTCAGGAGAGCAGTCAACGTATGGACAATGTGATTCCACAACAAGTAACTACTGACACTCGGTGATAATGACGACGAATATGGGGAACGTGCTCTGGCTGTTCCCGAGGAGACGTCAGTAATGGAGGCCGGGCTCTGGCATGGCGAGAACCGTGTGGCCACCTCTCCAGGCCACTCGCCCAGAGGCTGCCCCCGGTCTGCTGTCACCCTTAAAGGAGGGAAGCAACGGTGGCCAGCTCTTCTCAAAGAGAGGCCTCTGGAGAATTAACAAGACAAGAGTTCAAGCTACGCTGTGATGGAAGCGAGGTTGTAAAGCAGGATCTACCGTATGATCCCACTTAAAAAAAAGTCACACAAGTATTCCTCGCTATCCAAATCTATCTAGTTCCAGAAGAGAGACAGCAAGCTTGGCTAATGAGGGACCATTTTAACCAAATTTATCTGGCTCCTGACTTTCAGATAGCGAGTAGCAAGAGTTTGGAGAGCACGAAATTCATTAAAAGATAATGTAATCAGTGTGCAAATGCAGACACAAATGTTTGCACAGCAAGAGCTATCTGTATATGTATCTACACGTGTGCAGAAAAAAGACAGACTCACCAAAATGTTAAGAGTGACTGTTACTAAATAAAGAGGCTTACAGGTAACTTTTATTTAGCTTTCCTTCATTTGTATTTTCAAAGTTGCATATAACGAATATGTAATAAAGGAGAAAAATTTTCAGAGCTGCCAACCGCAAGTCTAATCCCACTTAGAGATGTGAGTTTCACAACAAGCGGAGTAAGTAGCTTCACATTTGACTTCCCGGCACCTGGAGGCCAAAGCCATCCAGCTGCCCCGGTCACCTGAGAAACTGGCCCCTTCCACGTGGCGCAGCCAGAGCCTCACCAAGCAGACGGGCACTAGCTCTTGCCTTGTGAGCGGCTTACGACAGGTGAACACACTGTGAAAGGCACTAATTCTACATATTTGTACACTGCGTCAGCAGCATCTCTGTATTTAGTGTAAAACTGGGTCAGCAGGACCCACATAACATGGAGCAATTCCTCTCACAGCCAAATCCTGCATCTGAGGCTGAGGCGGGAAGACGAGAGGAAGCACTGATATTGGGCGGGGTGGGGGTCGTTCACCTCAAGGACCACAGGGGACTGTGGCCTTGTGTGCACCAGGCCACACACAGACACCCTCAACAACTCATCAGCTCAAAGCTCCTCCCAACGTCTTGAGCCTTTCCCCAAAGCCAAGCTCATCCGGCAAGCACAGACAGATGGATGCTGAACTGGACCACTGCCGGGAAAATCAAGACAGACGCACACTCACCGAAGAGCTGGGAGGGATTGGCGTTGGTGGCCTTCTCATAGTTGGTGAGTCCTTCATAGATGACCTTCCCAACGGCCGCGTAGAGGCACTCCAGCTCTTCGTACTTGGAGGCCACACTGGAAGTGCCTGAAAAGGGAGTGAGAACCTGAGCTCCGTGGTCTGGCTCTCAGGCCTGTCCAGGCACCGGGACGTTCAGTACCCTCACACCAGGACTGAGCCTTAGTGGCTGGGCTCTGCGGTGACCGGCTCAGGCACGTCTCTCACAGGATGAGGTGCTCATCTCCGGGCCATTCCTATTTTATGGAGCTAAGTGACAACCTTTTCTCTCACCACACCTTACCTGAGCACACTCTAAATACACTTGTTTACAATGTGCCAAAATTTGATCTTGTCAACTGTTCAACATTTGACAAAATACTTTGACCTAACTTCCCTTTAAATACGTCAAGGGAACAGCAACGTTTAGCTGATGAAGAACTGCATTTCCAAAGCAGACAAAAAACATAACGTGATGGCTACTGCCATTAAGTTTTTATGTCAAATTTTTTTTTAAAGAATGGCTGAAAGTACAAAGGAAAGTGGGATGACAAAACGCTCAATATAGTGACTGGAGGATGAGCACACTCAGACAACAAGCTTTGTGCCCACCCATCCCCTCGGAAAGCAAGGCACCGGTGGAGAAGGTCACATACTCGGCTCTGTGGGGAAAATGCTCATCAGCCGTGAGAGGAGGCTGTGGACCGCTCGCAAGACTTTGGTGTTCCCACACGTCATACAGGCCGCGACTCCACGCTGCAGGGGTTTGAAGCTACTGAGGATGGCGGGAGACTGGAGAACAGTCAGCAAGAAACTCAGCACCTCCAGTCCCGTGCAAATATTTCCGTAGTTAACTTGATTAGGCTGCTCCTGGAAAAGAGAACACGGGCCACACCAGATGAAATAAAGACTCCAGTGCACTGAATTACAGACACGTAAATCTGGCAAAATTTAAAACAATGTGCCATTAGGTATTTGGAAACGAGGTAAAAAACCACTCAAGAATGAATATATAATACATCTAAAAACATGTGACCACCAAGTTTTATTAATACAGGATTTCATAACGATTCTTTTAATAAATTTGCTTTAAATATTTAGTCATCTTTTTAAAAGCTCATGAAAATTATTAATATTCAATACTAAAATTGTGAAAATCACTAAAATCTGGTCTAAAAAGGCAATTACTGCAATGAATTTTGCTAGTCTTCTTTCATCTTTTTGGTTAAAATACAAATACCGCTCTGAAAGAAAGTATCTTTGAAATTGTGTATCATGAAATCAATCTAATAGATGATACCAGCATTAAAAAAAGAAAAAACTGAATGAAATAGAAAACAGAGTGCATGGTTTGTAGTAAAGCTAAGTAGTGCTTCATGAAACTTTTGTTTCTGTGGCTTAGACACACAGGTGCCTGGCATATGTGCCATGCATATGCACTGGGTTCTGAGGCAAAATCTCTCACTTACTATGGATTATGGGAAAAAGGTGAAGTTCCCTGTGAGCACGGCACATTGCTTTAAGAAAATGTCAGCCTGTTAAGTGACAGACGCTGTCAACTTATAGCCAAGCTTGATTCAACTGTGCCTGCACTTGACAGGAAAGTAATTTGACCTTTCAAAGCGAAAAAGAGGAAGGAAACCCGCAGAAAATCGAGACGTTAGGCACCAAACCAGACCCCAAGCATGTGCAGCAGATTTAGGGAGCCCAATCCCACTGTTTTCATAGCACAGGTAAGCTTTGGAACCTTTCAAAAAACTTAAGCAACAATGTTAGTTTTTGCAATGCAAAATAAATGCTTACAATAGGTTTCCAACCTCCAGAAACTTATAGGATCATCAGAAAATCATAGTATCATTTTTTTATTTATTTTGAGGAGTATTAGCCCTGAGCTAACTACTGCCAATCCTCCTCCTTTTGCTGAGGAAGCCTGGCCCTGAGCTAACATCTGCTGCCAATCCTCCTCTTTTTGCTGAGGAAGCCTGGCCCTGAGCTAACATCCGTGCCCATCTTCCTCTACTTTATATGTGGGACGCCTGCCGCAGCATGGCTTGCCAAGCAGTGCCATGTCCACACCCGGGATGGGGACCGGCGAACCTGGGCCACCAAAGCAGAAGGCGCGCACTTAACCGCTGCGCCACTGGGCCAGCCCCAGTATCATGGTTTTTACAGAAACAAAACAAAAAACCCCAGCAAATAATCATACCTGACTAAACAGTGCTCAATAACAAGTTATATGTCCATCTGTTTTAAAAATTCAAGTTTATTTTAAAGGATATTGCGTAAGTCAACTAAAAAGGTTTACACTAAGCTAGCCAATAAGTCAGTTTAAGAAATGAGACTTTGAAAAGCAAGAGAACTATGTTTTCAAAACGCCTAACTGTAGTTGGGGCTGGGAGTAGAGCTGAAGTTTCAAACCCATTTCCAAGAGCGACACTCCCTCCTCCTTACCAGTGGCCCGAAGATGAAGTGAGGGGCCATGACTGGCTAAGGGAATGGACAAGTGGGGTTCGGCGGCCCAGCCCCGGGCCCAGGAGAGAGCGGCAGACCCGCACACTCACCACGCTCATCAGCAGCTTGTCGAACCACTGCAGTTTGAGCTCGGACTTGGACCACATGTCCGGTCGCAAGGCGGTCTTCAGGAGAGTGACACAGCGACGAGAAAGCACCTCCCCAGGAGACCCCGCCGTGTTGGTATTGTCGTTAACCTGGAAATTCACGTTCAAGCCCACATTCCGCTGTGTACATGTTTACAGTCATTCTCGTGACACTGCTGCTCGCCTGTGCCCCACACCCTCGCATCCCAGCTCTCCCTGTCGCGGCCACCTCCTCTCCCACCTGACTCGACTCAGCGTCTCTGGGTCACTGGAGCCCCCGCCCTTGCAGTGGGTCAGTCTGCACTCATTTGTGTGATTAGTGCCAGGAGGCTCCCCGAGAGCAGGGCCTGAGGTCCTGCCCACTGGACCCCCAGGCTGTGCCTGGCACACTGCGGCACACAAGGAAGTACTGCATGAACAGTTCAGATTCTTTTAAGTACTTGGAAATCCTCAATAGTATTGCAAAATACACTATTTTGTTCAGTAACTATAAAAGCTTAAGATTCCCAAATTAAAAAATATACTTATGAAAATTTCATTTACAACGTTTTTTGAAATATAAAAATGAAAATTTTCAGAAATGGATTCCCAAGAACTCTGAGAATATATTTTGATTTGAATGGTAAGTAAACACAAGTTATAAAGCATTTAAATCACTAAATGTTGTATATAATTTATGTAGGTTGCATCACCCCAGGACCTTTATGAGAGAGGTAATTTGGAAGTTAAATAATTTACCCAAGATAACAGAACTACCATGTTTTGCCAAAGCCAAGATGCTTCTAATCATAAGATACATGGTTAATTTATAACTGCTAAAAGAAAAAATGTTTTTAAAAAGTCATATCAATTATAAGACACAGGCAGATTTCAGAAATACTAGCATTTCAGGAAATCAATGGAATATGGTACAAAAGTGACTAAACTAGTTCTCAGACCCTGTCTTTTTTTTTTTCCTCCTGAGGAAGACTAGCCCTCGGCTAACATTTGCTGCCAATTCTCCTCTTTTTGCTGAGGAAGACTGGCCCTGAGCTAACACCCGTGCCCGTCTTCCTCTATTTTATACGTCGGACGCCTGCCACATATAAGTGATGTGTAGGTCCATGCCAGGGATCTGAACCAGCAAACTCCAGGCCACCAAAGTGGAGCATGAGAACTTAACTATTGTGCCACCGGGCGGGCCTGTCTATGTCTTTTTTGACTAAACTGTCACAGATAATCTTCTGGAGTCTACTAAGTAGTACTTGTTCTGAAGAATCCCTAACGTTAAGACACTCAGGATGTCGCACCTGACAGGCCACTCGGATGAGGAAGTTCACCACGGTGTCTGTGTGCTGCTTATCGATGGGCTTGGACAGGAGGGAGTCCGCTCCAGGCAGCGACTGGCTCCTCCCGAACACCTAGAACGGGCAGGAGGAGCAGCTCAAGAGCGCGTTCCCCACAGGGCGCTGACCGTGCAGCCAGCTAACAGTACCAGTCCTCTCAGGGGCTGACACGACTCTGGGCGCCAGGGACACCAGAGGCAGGGGCGGCCTCCGCAGACAAGGAGTAAACAAAGTAACGGGTCATGTGCTCAAGACGGAAAGGGGGTGTGCTCCAGGAAGTTAAAGGGTGACATCAAAGTAGCTCATCAGCCTGAGAGGCAGCCACCACAAGGAGAGAGGAGAGAGAGAAGGCTGCTCCAGGTGAGGACAAGTGCCAGTGGACATGTCCTGAGTGAGCAGAGAAGCTGGGGCACTTCTGAAGCAGAGGAAAGGCCTGTGTGGCTGGAGCATCGTGCACAAGGCACAGGGACAGGAGGCCACCCACAGGGCCAGGTCACGCAGGCCTGAGAGGCCATGGTCAAGGGGAGGGCTTGGTGAGGGCAAAGACCTCATGGTTTGTAAAGTTTTGATTTTGAAATGATAACATTCACAAGAAGTTACAAAAACAGTACAGAAGTCCATGTACCCTTCACCCAGCTTCCCCGACTTACATTTTGAAAAGAAAGTTTTTTGGCACTCTGTTTTGTGAAAAATGTATCAAAGAGGGACAAAAGCAGGAGTGAAGAACTGGGAGGCAGTGTCAGGAATCCGGGCAAGGCGGTGGGGCTTGGACCACGATGGTGAGGGCGGCGACGAGAGAGGCGGGTGGTATTGGTGGCTGGGTGACAGGGCTTGCTCTCCACCAGAAGTGCGGAGAGAAGTAAAGGGATAAATTGCAGAGGGCTCCAGGGTTCTAAGGTGAGCACAGGGTGGAGGCAGGAGCCGCATATTCTGGAGGAATGGTGAGGGGTTGGGGGAGAGTTCAACTTAGGCATACAGAGTGACAGGGCCGCCACCTCTGCAAGGGGTGAGGAGAGTGAGCACCCCAGGGCTCTCTTGGCGGCCGCCCTCCAAACAAAACAGGACACACTGTCTTCGTAAAAACTGAACACAACATGGGAGCATGTTCTCAATTAATTTTTTTACCTCAAAGAGTTTCTCTTGATGCCTTTCTGCAGGGCATTAACCATTACCATGGGAACTCTGTGGCTTTAAGTGGGCGCACAGGAAAGCGTGTCTGCTAACTTGGGAAGCACCTCTAGCGAGGAACATGTTTCTATCTGTGGAGCGCAGCCTCTCCCGGTTGTCCCTCTGGCACGGTGCTGGGCACTGAACCCACATTCAAAGTTTGACTAAATGAACGAACTTCCACGAGGAAGCGCAGAACCTGTGAAAGCAAGCCCGCCGGCGCGTGCACACAGCCTTACCGCGCTGATGGCTCCCGTGGCCGTCCGAAAGCGCTTCACCTCCTGCGCGGAGTCCACCGACAGGCCTCTTTTAATGGATGTGACAGAGGTGACTCCCTCTCCACTGGAATTTGGGTCCATATCTGAATCCGGCTTAAAAAACACGCACACACATTTGATTCGACTGATTTCTAGGGAGGAGTATAGGGAACACAACCAGGGACAACACGAGAGGGTCGACACCCCTACCTGCTGGTCCTTGATCCTCTGCAACTCCCACTTGATGACGACTTCAGACAGGTCCACGGCCAGCCTCCTTTGCTCAATGGTGACACTGGGTGTGAAGCCCAACCTCTGCATGGCGCTGACCATGTGCTGCACCAAGTGATGGCGCACCGGGTAGTACACCTGCGGGGGGCCAGTGTCACATGGGGATGCTGCACCGTGATTCCGGGACGTACACACACATATGCACATAAACACGCACACACACAAATATACCCATACATACACACACACACACCCCCTACCCAACTTACCCCCTACCCACCTTGGCCCCAGCACACACACGACCCAAATTCCTGCTCAAGAATTCTGAATCGTAACTTAAGCAAGGAAATTCTCACTGTCCTATGTAAGTGTATACACATGTTTATCACCCACCCCACCCCGGTTAAGTATATTTTGGCCTTTTAGTACCATGTTTAAAAAAATATTGAAACTGAATTCTCCTTAGGTAGTCAGGTCTAGTCACATGGATCAACCTTTAGACTTGATGTCATAAAAATTTAGCCATACCAAGAAGCAAATTTCCAATTCTGAAAGAGCTGTCTGTAAAAGAATTAGCTTTCAACTCAATCCTTTCTCCTCTACCCAAAACTACGAGAAATATTTACATATGAATAAATCCAACAAAGTGGGTGATTTGGCTAGAGGAGGTGCCAGTGACATGAACAAATTTTCAAGACAAGTTATCAAAATCGAAAGTTAACAATGATGAGCTCCCAAAGTAACAACTCACCTGCATTCACTGTCCGCTGAGCAGTTACAAGAAAAACGCAGTCTTAGACAGAAACAAGCACACACCTGAGACACAGTCTCTAAACTACAGCAACTCCCATGCTGATAAAGTCACACACACACACACACACACACACACACGTGGACACACACATACATGTAGTAATCAATGGACCAGAAATACCTTTACTAGAAGATGAATGACCACCTTATTGCAGAAAATGAAAGAGGCACAAGTTCAAAGCAGATGCCTGAAAACGCATTACACACCCATCTACAGCATTTCCACAAACCTTAAAATGCTGCACTATCAAGTGCAAAATATGAACCAGCTGAGGGACCGTGTGTCCCTCCTCCACGATGATCTTCCTTGTCCAGTGGGTCAGCATCTGGTGCCCATCCTCCATTCTGGCAGGTACTGCCGGAGTCAAAATAGCCATCGCTTGTCTCACAATTGCTCGAGCTTCCATTGCATGGGCCTTGAGAAGACTGTGAAAAACCTAAAACGGGAAAGAGATTCTTAAATAAGAATGAAGGCTTTAAAAAACAAGATAAAAATCACTTAGAACCAAGGCAGAGTATTTTTGCAGAACAATTTTTTAAAAACTCCTAAGGCGCTCTTATTAGGAAGCAGTTAGCTGCTTTCTCTTTCATTAAGTTTTGATCAATGAACACGTTCATTCTAATATTGCTGAGCACCTACTCTGTGCCATGCTAGGCTAGGGTGGAGTACACAAAGATGAGTAAGATGTAGCTCCTTCAGGGCAGGGATCGCGTGTCTAGTACAAGTAGTCGGAAATGAGTTGAGGTACACGCAGCATGGAGAATGTAGTGAACAGGACCACTGTCAGAGGCAGTCTTGCAAGAGGTCAAGTGAGAGCCGAAGGCCTGATGTAATTAAGGTCATGGGAACACAAAGACCACCCAATTGCTACTGAGCATGGTGGGGACAGGAAGGGTGTTGGAAACAACAGGACTTGCCCACGCCTGGACGCTGGGGAGAACAAGAGGGCATCACAGGCAGCCCCCCAGCTATCTGGATGGGACAACTGGGGGAGAGCGAGGCCAATCAGAGACTTTATTTCTATCTCAAGCACCTGTGGGAGGTGCTATCTGAGAGGCCACTGGCTTTATCTGGGTCTGGGGTTTGGCACCACAGAAGTTCACAAGAGGGAGTGATCAGAGAAAAATAATGAGGAGTGACTCACAAAATAGAACAGAAGCGATCACTTATCAGCAATCACTTAACAGGACAGAAAGGCTGAGCAGTTAAGTGTATCATTACCTGTAATTCTTGCACGGAGACAGTAAACTAAATCACCAAGGGCCACAGAACGCGTACATGGAAGAAATGAAACTCAAACCCCGGGATGCCTGACATCAAAGCCTAACCCACTGAGAGACACAAGGAAGACATGCTTGAGCTCGTCAACGCAGCAGAGGGCTGACAGGACGAAGGTTCAAAAGTACCTACTCCCTTTAGCTAAGGAGTGGGCTGGGCCCTTGACCAAAACATTGTCAACGGAACAGCTGACTGGAAGGCAGAACGCAATGCGTAAAGGAGCGTGAGTGGACAAAGGAGGCATTTTGTTGTTTCAAAAGCAAGGCTGCAGAGGAACGAGAGAGCAGGGCAGTGACCAGAGAGGAAGGAGAGAAGGAGTAATCACGAGAGGCCTCACTGCGTTTATAGGATGGCAGAGACACGCATTTTTAAAAGGTACTGGGAAAAGACAACAGGAAAGGGAAGTTGTGATCATACGAGGGAGCAATGTGTACATGTTAGAAATATATGTGAACGTCACGTGGACAGGAGGGAGCCTCGCAAAGTACCTGAAGGACAATTTTCTTGTGTATTGCAAACTTGGCAATGATGTGTGCCAGAAGCAAGTGTCCGCTATATTTGCAAGCGGGATCCACACAGGCCTTGGAGAGCAGGCAGGGCCATGCAAAAGTCATGAGGCGGCGCAGCTTGCTGTTGCGGTTCTTGTTGTTGTCGTGGATGTGGTGGGGAGCGTGCTCCACCAGCAGCGTGGCATACTGCAGAAGGTAAATCCTCAGGGAGTCCAGCATGTCCGCCTGCTTCTCTGGGTCAAGGACCTGCCGAGAAAGAGAAGCAGAAAGGAACTCAGTTCTGATTTTGAATTGTGTTACCTACTACGGGTCATATGGCAAGTTTAAACTTTTATCAAAAAATACACACACACACAAACCCTATATATACCTGAAGTCTTACAATGACACAGTCGACGTCACATTGATTTTCCTTACTACATATGGATTTAGAAACTCACTGAATTTATTTCAATGCTGAAAAAAAGGTCAGACTTAGAAGGCAGAATGCAGTGGGTGAAGGGGCTTGCGGTGGAAAAGGAAGTCGTCCTCTTCGACACAAGATGATTCAGGACTGAGCTTCTTAACTTCCCCGTAGTTGAGATTTTTCTTTCCTGGTCCACTATCATTATCTAGGCCTTATTTTTCAGTTTTATGATCAGAAAATGTTACCCTGGGAAAAAAATCTCTGTTTTTAAAAACTTGTCATAGTTTTCTACGTTACCAAGTATCTTATAGATTTTTGTATGTGTTTGGTGGCTATAGGAAAAAAAAGTACATTCTTTAAGGAACAGCCTACTGTCTCTATTGAACCAAATCTATCCACTGTACCACTCAGTTCAACCAAGTAGCCTAACTATTTCCATCTACGGGAAGGTCTCAAAGACTGAAGTCCTCCAACACAACTGCGCTTTCATCAGGGTCCCTTTCGCCCCCTAAGTCTTCTCTCTGCATCTGCTGATTCCCAGGGGGCCCTCCCAGCGTCTCCAGCCCGCTCAGGGCCATTTCTGCTCATCCAACGCTTCAAGTCCAGCTCCTCACCTGCGCTGCCCCAGCAGCCTCCGATCCAGAAGACACAGCCTGGAGGGCAGCACTGGGGAAGGGGCCACGTGCAGGCCACCACCTCCCATAGTCGCCCAGAATAAGGTAAATGGCAGTATGCAGATCGAAAATAATCCCTTGGGCTCAGCTCTCATTCCCTCCAGAGGGTGGGGTGGGGTCAAAACTGCAGGAAGGAGGTCCATCTTAAAGGACAAAGACTATTAAGGACCCGTAAGCTGCCAACATGAACAACAGTCCCCTCTGCCTAGACCCCAGGGCAGAACAGGCGAGAAAAGCAGCTGTGTCCTTCCAAAGAGTGTTGATGTGTACTCGGTGGTCACCTCTACCAGAGCCCCTGGAGCCCACACTGTAGACATGGAATGCCAACTGCTCACAGCACTCTAACAACGTGAACGCAGGACACTCAAGGCAAACACGACACCCACGAGTGAGGGCCGGCAGCCCAGCCTGCAGAGGACAGCCGATGTACTGCGAGAAACAGTGCGGGCACCGACAAGGAAATGTTAACTCAAGAGACCTTCCAGTGCAAGCTGGAAACGCTACCGTAAAACGCACAGACCTTAAAACCTAAGCTAACGTCAGACATTACTACCACCATAACCATGTTTCATTAACTTGGCAACATAGGGTCACAGGGGCAACTGGATCAAGTCCAATATACTTACTGGCTTTCAGTAGATTCTTTTGTAAAGCCAAAGAGGAAAACAGAACATCACAAATCTATTGACCAGCAATAGGGGTTTTTACAAAATAACTTGGATATCTGAATTTTCATTGAGATAAATTCTTTTTCATTGGAATCTATTAATATAGAAAAGTTAATTCATTCCAAAGTGAGGCTGCCTTAAAAAATTCACTAGTAGCAATTATAATATAATGTTCTGCTATAAACTAATGTAATCATGAAAACTAAATGCCTGGGGCCGGCCGCATGGCCGAATGGTTCCGTTTGTGCGCTCCGCTTTGGTCGCCCAGGGTTTCGCTGGTTCGGATCCTGGGCGCAGACCTAGCCCCACTCAGCAAGCCACGCTGAGGCAGCGTCCCACACAAAGGAACCAGAAGAACCTACAACTAGGATACACAACTATGTACTGGGGGGCTTTCGGGAGGGAAAACAAAAAGAGCAAGATTGGCAGTAGATGTTAGCTCAGGGCCAATCTTCAAAAAGAAAACTAAAAGCCTTAGGGAAATAAACCTACTTCAATGAACCCATCTCTCTCTCTCTCTCTCACACACACACACGAGCACACACACACGCACGTGCACACACACACACTCATTCACATGTCAGGCTCCTTTTCATGCCAATGCGTTGTTAGTCATGCCACCTTGGTTATGAACACACTGGTGATGCTTTCTGGGTTATCGCCTTCTGGATTGGGAGGTCCTAGGAGCTGCTCTCCTTCCCCCTTCTCAAAGCTGTACAGGAAAGCAGGATTCAAGATATGCTGCAGAACCTGCAAAAAAATTAAAAAATGAAGGAGAAGGACAATGAAGCCATGCTCTTTCTTTCTTTAACAAGGTCGGCAGGACCACCACCTTGGTCACACTGCACCATGGGTGCACATAATCATCCTGACTTGTGTTCAGATGGTCCACTACAAAGGTAGGTTAAAAACCTGAAGAAAAGAGATGTCGGCCTGGTTTACTCTTCTTACTGCAAACGAGTCATTTTCGACAAACAAGAAATTAGCAAACTACTTTTCAAGACTGGTTCACCGCTGGATCTGCCTCAATTTTCTCAACAATGGCATCTTCCTCATAAACAGTCGGGACTACTATTTAAGTATCAACCAAGACAGCAGAACATGAATGGTACTCTTGGTTCCCTAGAAAATTAGCTCCCATGCCCGTGGCTTCTACTGCGTAATGCTGGGACTCACCTTGGCTTTCAGTTCATCCCCGAAGCTGGGGTCATTGAAGTCCACAAAGCGAAAAAACAGGGCACGTTTTTGAGCAATGCTATAGTTTTTGGGAATTTCTTCCTCCATATATTCTTTTAAGAATGTCATGTTGCAGAGAAAACGACCAGTAAAGGCTCGGAGCAGCTGGAACAACAATTCTATATCTCCATAATTCCTCCTGAAGGGTCAAAGAAAGGAAACAGGTTAGATTATGGCAAATTTGATAACATGTATCATCTCTGACTTGCCTTTTACACAGCTCAAAGCTATATATAGTCCCTTCTCTACAACAAATTTGACTACTGCACACCCCATGAACCACAGCCACGCACAAGTTAGGAAAGAGGCTCCAGCTTAGCTTACTGGATGGAACAAGTCAATTGACACAAAGACGACAGAAGCACCCACTTGCAATAATTCAGCAGACAGTAGGCCAGCAGCTTGGGCTCCTTCCAGTTTGTGGCAGCCATGTTCTCCTTCCGGTGTCTTTCTTGAAAGGTTTCACTCACCCACACGCGTCTCAACTGGCTCACCAGAGAATGCTGATTGGCCAGCCAGGAGTCATCGTTCTTCACTATAATACTTATGATCTGGCAAAGAAGAGACAATTCGGGAATTTGACAGGGTTCTCTCTGCGCTTCAACTGAAGTTGAAGATTTTAGGTGTTCACTGAAGAGACGCTACCTTCACCGCCTGGAACTGCAAGTCCAGGCGCATGGTGCTGGTGCTGGGCGAGCCAGGGCGCACGGCCGTCTGCGTGCCGCCGGGCAGCAGCAGTGTGATGAACCTGTTGGGGTTGGCTGCCAGCACGTCGCGCAGAGGTCTGGCATCTTTGTGTTTTAAAAAACTCTGAAAACAAAACAAAAACAAGCTGTTTTAAGCTAATCAAAACTCACAAAGTGACAGAGATACAGATATAGATGATATAAACTCTAAGGTGCTTTCTAAATCTCTCTAGGCAGGATTAAAAAAAATTATGTAAGCATCTGTTTTAAAAATGCTTTTTAGACAGTAATCATACTTCATGATAACGATTTCTATAATCCTAGCAGTTCATTCATTTGTTACCACCACCAAAACCCTATAGAGAGGGATGCTCTTGGACTTGAACTTTTCGTACACGCAATGATGTTCCTAATAGTGAAATACAGTAGAGGAAAATAAAGGCTGGCACTGAGCAGCGACAGAGTCTCAGATTGCAGAGCACGCTGGCTGACGCAGACGGCGGGGCTGCCGACTCCGGCCCCCGCGCCCTCACCATGAACATCCTGCTCCACTGGGGGTCGTTCAGCGTTGCTTCCATCATGAACAGCTCCACCGTCTGCGAGGGGTGCCGCGTCAGGAACTTGATCAGAGGCTCTCTGAACGGACTGCCAGCCTAGAAAACATGGCGAAAACTCCATCTCCTCAGGGTCCACCAACCTAACGCGGTAGGAGTGTGCATTTCTCCCCAAGAACTGCAGTCCACTAACAACCACGAGCAAATCGCAGAATCTAACATCTTTATACTGTTGTATTAATCCATCTAAACTATAACAAAGAGAAAACATGCTAGGCGACAGACAGAGGAAGAAGGAGCATCAGCCCCGAGCCTGCCCATCACCTCTATCAGCATCGCCCGCTCCGTCTTCATCACGACCTCTAACAAAGGCTTCACCAGGGTCTGAGGCGCGGCCGGGATCAGATGAAAAAGGTTTATGATTGCCGAACAAATTTTCATTTCCTGATGAAGAAAATCAGAAATCAGAAAATAGGCCAATTAATTTTGCTGGCTAGAGGTATCAAAATTACTACAGACCCTGCTACAGTCTAGCTACATTCGCAAGGCTAGCCAACGGAAGCAGGGTTAACATGTAAAAAGCCACAACTTACCAATCTCAGATGACAGCTGTGGCCTAAGGAAACTAACTGCCCTCGGCCTTCAGATTTCATCTGACAACGAGGGGAGCGGGGCTGAGCGTGTACCTGACGTGACTGTGTGTTTGTGTCCACATACACTGACAAGTGTTGGCAGCGACCTGATGGGCGGCCCAGGCCAGCCCCTCACGGAGGAGGGGATGCTCATGCCCATGGCCCTGAGCGTGTCAGGATTCCCTCACTTGGCTGTGACATCATGGGGTCTTCCCAACACACTAAGTTCGGAGGGCACAGACTTCCTTTGCCCTCAAAACTTAGCACAGAAAAAGTCCTCAAAAAACACAAGTATTTACCCTGGAGACTAAGGATCAACATAAATAAATGACTGACCATGGAACTGAGTATTTGTCAACTAAGCTGACAAACCGCTATACTGAATGTGAAAAATGGGAAATGCAAGAAGTTGGCCCTTCTTAATGTGCTGGCAGCTCAGTGGTCAACTGCTCTGAGTGTCATTCCAACTGTGGGATTCAGTTTCAGTTCCTCGGTTTTGCGTCTGTAATTCAAAGGAACTCTCCAGGGCCGCAGGCCCGGGAAGACGCCCGGACTGGACAGCTCAGGGTGTGCACGGACACCGGCCCTCGGAGCACGGTAAAATGGGGATGATAACACCAGTCCTGGGGACCCCGTCCCAGCAGCAGCATTTGAGATTCTTCTCAAAATGCCTCTTTAAACCAAAAGGAGAAACAGTGAGATGGGTAAGAAGTGAGAAAAATTAGCTCAGTGTTGCCCCATCCCACCTCCAGAGCGCTCCTTTTACGGTGTTTTTAAGTCTTCAGACAGAGCAGGTTGCATCCCAAAATTAGAATGATATTCTAATAATGGTACTTTTCTAATGGCTCTCGTTTTCAAAGCACTGTCAAGAAATGCCTTCTTGTGGTCTTCATGACACCTCCGGAAGACGGGAATGACAGACCTTACCATCCCCATTTTACAGAAGAGGGAGAGCTCGGAGTCTGACTGTGTTTGTGTCTCCCGCAGTGGGGAGAGACGCACACTGGGTGCAGGGGGCAATGCGGATTTAAATTCAAGGCAGGCAGGCAGTCAGTCATAGGAAAGAAAATGTAACTCCTCTCAATTTCTAGCTGGTCTAACATATTCTTTGTGGAGTTTCCTCTCAAGAGGTTTTGAGATGTATGAGTTCATACGAACATCATGATAGCAAAATTCAATTGAATCTTAAATAGTATTACGATATGGCACTTCTAACATGTAGAAAACCAAAGAACTTAGAATCTTGCTTAAAACGTCCTAATAGAAAACATGCGTGGCATCCGGACAGTTCACAGCAATGGTACTGATACAACTCCGCCACAGACAGACAATACGGCTCACCGCACTCAAGGGCACAAGGCACTCTGTCCATCACAGAACCACAAGTCACAGCAAAACCAAAGACGACAACGACCCCCTCCTGCGCCTCCACTGAAATTCTCACCTCTACCCCTTCCATGGCAGGCTGAACCAAAACAAAAATTACAGCATGAAAAAAAGCAACAGAAAGGTAAAAGGAAAAGAAAAGAAAAGAAAATATAAACTGTTCTTCACATTGCAAGTCATAAACTGACTTTTAATAGGTTGTTCTCACCTCAAACTGACAGAATGGAGACAAGGAACATCTCCCGCACTCTGAAATGCTTTCCTGAGGATGGGGAGGAAAATCATCTTTTTTCTATTTATGTTATTGACATAAAAACGTCCCATATACTCATACACAGTAAGGATTATTGGGGTAAACAAGACAGTAAAGACAATTATCAGAAAGCACACAATAATTAACAAATGCTCAACAGCAAAAAATGCACCTTCCACCCTTCAGACGTCAAACAGCCCTTCTCAGAGCGTTGAATAGAATGTATCCCTTCCCTAAACCAAATGTAAAAAACAGGAATTTCGGATTTCTTGTCTAGGGAAAGAAATTGTAAGACCTTGTTGTATGCAAATACATTTAAAAAACTGTTTTGTTTAGAATAATTCAAGATTTTATGTGCAGTGCTGAGACATTAAAAAAAACCCTCTCTTTCCCAGTTACAGTTAGAAGACTACTACTACTAGGAGCTTAAGCCCCACCAATTAGGTATGTCTGAGGCCCCCAGACTCACAACAACCCACAGGCCTTGACACCACCCACCAGACACCTGGGTTACCTCGTGAAGTGAAGCTGTGGGTGTGTGGGTGTATGCATATGGGTGTGGGTGCGTGTGTGTGTACGCAGACACGGCCTAACAGGTGGTCATGAGTTCTCCCCCGTGAGTTCAATGCTCATCAGGCAAACTCTCCTAAACATGAGGAGGATGCAAAGCTCTGATCAGAGGGTACTTGACACTACAGAGGAGCTTTTACTTATTTTTAGTCAACTATTTAACAAGTCTTCAGTCTAGTTTCTCAATTCGGCAATGTTATTGGGGTCTTTAACCAAATAGGAACACACTACTTTCCAAGACCCATTCCCAATCCTGTACAGCATCCATGAAAAACGATCAGAGCTCAAGAGGAGACAGGCAGCTTGGACCTGTGCCAAGGCAAGGTGGCTTGTGGACCCCAAACACCACAGCCCCCGAGTTCAGACCTGCGGCCTAACCTCCTGCAGCTGGACATTCCTAGGTGCCCAGGGAATACATTCCCATGATGACCAGCACATTTCAGCAGGGGCTCAAGGACCTCCCAGTGCCCATGGCTCCATCCCCTATGTGATGTCCTCCAGCCCCGTAAAAAGCCCTCCAAAGAACTTGCTGGAAAAGTTCATGAAACCTCTCTGATTTAATGCAAGTCATTCATCTACCCACTAGGTTTTTAAATGTTTATTCTAGAACTGGCTATGTGTTTCAGAGAAGTAACAGCTTATTATAAAAACAAATATAAAATCTAGAGCGAAATACCTAAGAGATGAGAGATGGGGAGGAAAAGCACAGAGGACCTGCACCTGCTCCCAAGAGCCGAGGCTCTTAAAACACGCTCTGCTCTTCCCACCAAGAGTCCCTATTTTTTTTCCTGCATATATAAATAACAAACCTTCAAAGAGGTCATGGATGGCATAACACTCCTAAAAAAGTTTAAAATCCTGGTTTAGTTTTGCTTAGTTGGCTGTTTAGAAGCAGCAGGAAACAAGACTTACGTAAACAAAACACCTTGACACAGAATGGTCAAAACAAAGCATAATAAAGCCAAAAAAAAAAAAAAAAAAAAAAAAACCAAGTTGGGATGAAACACAGCATCTGACAAATAGGCACAGGAGACAAAAAGCCACGTTAATGATGCCTCTGAAGAGCTACAGGATTCCCTCCTCAGGATCCTGCTGTACAATTTCACCAGGCGGAACAGGAACTTAGGGAAAACACCATCCCACTGACAGGACATCATTGACTTAAAAAATATTTTGAAAGAATATTAATATATACAAATGAGATTAGATTCAAAACAGCAAGAACCATTCATTTTTAAGAAACAAAGGCTTTAGCGACCAACATCAGATTCTTAAAAAGATTTAACTAAAGTGGTTTTCCCTCAAAACCATAAAAATGTGTTTTGAAGTACTGGCCATCTGACTTCTGGCAAACACTGAGGTGGGGGATTCAGACCTAGAAAACAGACATGCCAATATTTAGTGATGCTTTATTACATTCTCCTCAATGTTTTAGTAAGTCCTAAAGTCTCTACTTGGTTTTATGAGGCGATGATGATGAAAAGCAATGGAAAACAGCCGAGGAATGCACTACCATGCACACAGCAGCTGCCAAGAACAGTCTAGAAAATACACTTTATACACTTTAAAGCAAAATGAGTAAAAGTGAAATACTAACATTGCAACCTTCCCAGAATTCTCATCAACAAAAATGTCATATCAAAGTGAACAAAAGAGATATTTTAAAGAAACATGAAAAGGAACGTTCAACAATTAAGAGAAATAAAAGCAAAATGTAATGCTAATAAAATACGTTTGACAACTTACATAGATTATAACCATACAGAACTAGCTTTCTGACCGGTGTTTTAACTGAACGCATTGCTCCAATATGAACAGTGATAACAGCAGTGCACGGCAAGGGTGCCCTCCCAGAAACAAACAAGTCACTCACGTTTCCGTCGCTCCTCTGGCCCCCTTTATGGGTGAGGACCACCACCTCCATCCACTTTCGCAGATGTTGCTGTTGAAAAAATACATCCTTAGACATTTTTTCCTTACAACAGGAGCATTTCAATTCCAAAAGGCTGCTCTTAGGGGAAAACTCATAGGTAATCACTAATTTCCATCATATTTAATGTGAGAAGAGCAGTGTTTCTATTACTGAAAGAGCACAACCATCAAAGTAGTGATGAGAAGAACTGGCATTTTTTATGTTCTATAAATAGAAAGGCTGCATTTACCCTGACCCAACAGAAAACGTCTCGAAACCCGGCCATTCCAACATCAGGAGTTTGCTCCATCCATCATTACTACGGTCACCTTACTACTGGGTCAGTGTGCATCGCAGCTGTTCAGTGTGTGCTGTGATGAGCTGGGCACCATGCTAGGCATTGGGGCAGCGAAGTGAACAAGGAGACATCGTCCCTGTCCTCGTGGAGCTCAGGTTTCAGTGGGGAAAACAAGGTAAAACACATAGGTGCCTGCTGTGTGAACAATTATGGTTTAAGAATCGTGAAAGAATACCAGGAACCAGCTTTAGATGAGGTTTGAGGAGGTCAGGGAGGGCCCTGCTGAGACAGACAAGCCAGAAGCATAAGCGAAGAGTGCTCCAGCTGGAGAAAAGGAAGGACAAGGCCCTGAGCCAGAAACAGAACAGTGGCTGCTGTGGCTGAGGATTAGTGGGCACAAGGGGGACCCAGGGGAATGGGCTAGTGATATGGGCATGGATCCCATTTGGTCAGAGGCCATGCAAGTTAGTGCAAATAGGTAGCAATCCCCTTCTGTGCAGAATGAGGGCAATCGTTCCGTGGTACGACTCTGCGTTCTGCTGTAAGAGCATGAGCAAGATCTGTGAGCCCAGAGTGACTCTGGCCTGAACTGGGCATGTGGCAGCCAGGCTCCCGCCCACGTCCAGGAAACCGGGCAGACAAGCAGTCAGAGCCTACAGCTAAAACCACAACAAGAGCATCCAAATAAGAGAACTACCCATTACCCTAGACTGTCCAAACTTGTTCTTCAAAACACTGCTGCCCGGCAGGAAGTTAACAAGCTGCTTTAAAAAGGGCTCCACGGTAAAACAGGCTTGGGGACGGACGGTTGAAATACACCTAAACACTTTTCCCTGAGCCTTTAATGTCTAGAGACCTTGTAAAACTTCAAGAGGGGAATACACTAAGTTGTGTTTCCCAACTTACTTAGCCAATGAACTGCTTTTCATGGAAAATCTACATCTTGGGGGGCCAGTGTTCCAAGGAACACTTATTGAGAAACACTAAAATGCACATTTCTTCAAAGAAACTAAGAACACTAAACTGACGTGTCACCAGTAAAATTCCTTGAAGGATATCACCAAACTATGTACACTATATGAAACCTGTATCTTATTAGAATAGCTATTCAGACCAAAGATACGAGAGTCACAAAATTAAAGGTGGAGAAAACAGCCAGCTGCATTACCATTCATTCTGCTTTTAGGTTCCCCAAAGGAAAAAAATGCCAACTGGTACATAAATTTCACTTTTAGTTCAATAAGGAGATATCAGAAACAACTAGCCACATAAGAGGCTTCAAGATCAAATGTCAAGCAGTTCAAATGTTAAGAAAGGAAAATTTTCAGCAGCTTTCATGAATGCCCACCCCACAGAGTAGGGTGTCTTATCTCTTAAAATTAAGCTGCAGGCTTGAGCTGTTAACCTCCAGAGCATATCATAGGCTTTGGGAGAAACCAAAGGCCCAGTGACTGAGCACACGTCTCAGGAGTACGGCCACCTAAGGGCGAACGTGTCCCTGACCACGGCACCCGGCAGAGCAGAGCAGCCCAGGCTACGTAAGGAGGACCTGAGCCACAAACGCAAAAGCCCCATCAGCTCCGGTCCAGGCTGGGCTGGGGCGAGGCGGGCGCCAGAGGGAAACGGCTCTGCAACAGTAGCTTCGATTGTTCTTTATCAAGAGCATCAACACTCTCTGCTTTCAGAGGACTTCAACCACTCAGAGAGCGACTATAATGCCAGAGAAGGGTTAAAATCTCCGAAGAAACTAGAAACGCAAAACCCACGTACTTTATTTCAGGACAAAAGACTCCTGGCCTTAGTGAGAAACCTTCAAGCTGTTCTAAATACTCTGGATAACAATGTTTATTGAATGATTCCAGCTCACAGCAGATACGAAGGGTTAGATTTGGGGTAAAAAAAACACCAAAAAACAGACAAAGTTGCTTCAGGCAGGCATGCAAAGGCAGCAAGAAATGACAGCCGACAGAGGGAAGAGACAGACTGTAATGTTTCAAAAGAGATGAATATAAAAACATGAGGACATTTTAGAACACAGGCACAGATCTCATATATGAAAGCACCGATAGCTGTAAGAGGATATAAGATAAAGTGTATGTCTGATGTGCTTTGATTAGCAAGCAACACAATGTCATGCACTTTAACCACACTCATGAACGTCTGTATGTCCGTAAACTGGTAGGTATGTATGTGTATTACATGTATGCGGAAGCTTAAGGAGTCTTCCAATTTGGAAAATCCACTTACAAACTTTGTTTCCCAATTACACTCTACTATTGGGGCATGACTTATAATTTCTAGGATCAATCATCATACTATCAATTCCCAGTTGGGTGTTTTGGTCCTTGTTCACTGTTTAGGTGTCTGTAGCTATGAAGAAATCAGTATGTGAGGTGAAAAGCTGTGTGGTTTTCGTACACATATTCGTGTATCTACACTCCATGCACACTACATCTATATCTACCTATCTACTCACTCCTGTCTACAGCTGGGGAAAGGTGTACCAAAACCAGAAACAACACCTCTATGTCCTAAAACATCTAAATGGCCAAAAGCTACTTGGGAAACATAAGCACGAAAACTACATGCACGCCTGCAGTAATGTACCATGAAATCGTGAAGTAACAAATTATTTACAAATGTCTATTTACAAAATGCAAGAGAAAGCTAACAGCTGAAATCCTCCTTCCTCGACTTACACTTCAAGTTTAAACATTGTCAAACAGATCTTTTATTTGCATAATTATTTCCTTGGTAATTCTAAAAACCCAAAGGACTTCTAAAGTTCTTACAAGTTTTTCATTGCATTGTCTATAATGGCCAAGGACTGGAACAATCTAGATGTTCATCAGTGGGGGAATGGCTAAAGAAATCATGGCATGTCCACAGAATGAGATATCACGCAGCCATAAAACAGAAGGAAGAAGCACTTTATGTCCTGACGTGAAATGATGTTGTGGTACAGGGGCACCGTTAACGTTGGTTGTCTCCCGGAAGGGGAAGGCCGTGGTTGGAGGATGAGGATGAGCAGGAGACTTCACAGTATACCTTTTTACACCTTTTTAGTTTTAAACCATGTAAATGGATTACTTATTTTAAAAAATAATTTAAATTAATTTTCAGGTTTATCATAGAGTACATTTACATACATTTGGCTTACCATCATTTGATCACAAAATTTATCATTGAAGGAGTTTGGGAAGAGCCTGGTGACTGATGTCAGACGATTCACAACGTTCAGTGTCAAGCTTCGATAATCCCCCAGCATCATCAACAGAGGTCGCATGTGTGTGTGGATTTGATCTACCTCGATGGTAGCACCTTCTAAAAACTATTAAAAAAGGAAGGTTACAAAGGAAAACAGAGAGCAGAACAGACTTTACGAGAGAATGGAACTCATACTCGACTCCAGCAGCAAGTTTGGGAACTAGTAACTCTAATTCACAAGTTTCCCTTGGGAAAATGAAACAGTAACCACATTTATTGCAGAAGTTTATGATGAAATGAGGAAGACTGGTCATTACTATTTAATATTTTAAAAGGCTCAGTCTGACTATGAAACAGGTAGAGACACTGTAAGAACGCAGTGTGTATTAACCACAGACAGACCTGCAGGCACACAGACAAGGTGAACAGGAAGAACTCAGTGCAGAATTCACCCAGCCCTCACCTTTCTCATACAGGCTTCTCCGGCCTCCTGGAGCTCACTATTCGTGGAGTTGAGGGCTTTGAAGAGTGCGGCGATGATCTTCTCTCTGGACTGAGGGAGGTAATTGCACGCAGCAAGCGCATCTTGAGGGAGAGAAACCAATACAATTTCATTATTAATCTGAAAAATATATGAACAATTTCCTTGTCTAAAGGCTCTTCTCAAGCAACATAAAACATGAATCACTAGCTCTCCTTCCTAGTATGTGGCCCTGAGAAGGACAAAAGGACGCATGGTCTTCTACACACATGCTCACTCTTATCTAGGAGTCAAGTCAACAGCCTGCCAGAAAAGCCAGAATAAATCTTACACTGTCCAGAGGGGGAAGGACTAGAGGGAGAAAAAACAGTCCCCACTGACACCCCTGCCCCCAAGACATCCTCAGCGGGGGAGAGCAGGGCTCACCTGCAGGCAGACGCACGCTGAATTAACGCAGAGGGCATGGCCTGGGACCCGGGGATGAAGGGAACAGACACACAGCCCAGCTGCTCTCCACTACCCATGTCTAATCAGGCAGCCTCCTCACAACTTGGCGGGGCTCAAGGCTTGGCAAATGCACATATTCTTAGGAAGGGGGACATAACCCAAGTTCTATATGTTAGTTTAAGAGACAGCAAGAGTGATGCCCCTGTTAGCTAACAGGAATGCAGGAGAGGCACCCTGAAGAGAGGAACCCCAGCAGGAGAAGTGAGAAGCTGACCCACATCCCTGTGGTGCATCTCCTGCTCTCTGAATTGCCGCTTCAACAGCCCAGCCCCACCCTCAAGCCCAGGTATTACGGTCTGCCTCTCAGCTCCCCTACTTCTAATTCAAGGAGGGCTCTCACATTTTATTAAGTGGTTAAAAATCAACAAAGCAAGAGACAAAGTCAACTAAAAACACTTGTTTGGGGTATTTATTTACCCCTCCCCCCAAGGGGGGGACGAGGGTTTCTAAGCACGAGGGCACGTCCTGATACAGCACATCCTCCTGAACTGCACAACTGCTGTGCTAACAATGGTAACTGCCATGCCCCACGAAGGCCGACATGGCAGGATTCCCAAACGCTTCTGAAGCATTACAAAGCCCAGAAAGGTCAGTGTATCTTACTACATACTTTGATTTGGATGAAGATGGCAATATATGAATGGCACGACAACTCTCTTAAGCCAGAATATTAGATTCTTAACAGAATGTAGCATAAAGAGTTTACTATAAATTCCATTGCTTACTATAGAGTGATAAATTTAAGCCCTAGAAATCTATATAATCCGTTGACATCTCATTACACAGTTTGATAAATATACAATTTTTTGATTCTAACTTAAAAAGACCACAAAAAGCCAGAAAAATTAGACAACAAAAAAAAGGCCACCGTCTCCTTTCACTTTTGTACTGAGTAACTCAAGCAGATTTCTGTTCACTTACTTAATGCTGCAATTCGCAAAGGTACAAGCGATGGCAGGCTTTTATAACAGGGCAGCTTTGTTAAAGCGGAATCTTCAGCCTCGCACAAATTTAACAGCTGCAAAAGAGAAACGGATTTAATTTAGCCTGCTCTTACTGTGAAGACATCATAACCTTGCAAATAACAGAACACAGCAATCTTCCACCCACACTGCAACACAATTAATAAGCTAAACTCAAATCCTCAAAAATTTAAGTATCAAAATATGACTGAGCGTCCTTATTCTAAAGCAAAACTCAGCCAAGCTCATTAGTGAACTAAATCCTTAGACACTTTCTCACCCACTCTGATACCATAATGTTTTTTCTTTACACAGAGGATCACTTTCTCTAATAGCAAATTCCATGATGGTGGTAGGTCTCCAACTTGCTCAGAGCTGCTTCTCATGCTGTGAGCCAGTGCTCAAGAAATATACGCGCTCCAATTCACATATGTGAGTGGTAATACTTTTTCTTCCTTTTTTGATACAGGATAGCATAAAGAAGGAAGCTGAACATCACAGGACTACTGTAACTCAGAGATCCCAGTGGCTGTGGCTTCCAGACATTTTACTATAGCACTATATACATACATATCTAACATCTAGAATGTCACATATGGCGTTCTATTACTACTTTCCCCTTCTATTTACATCCTGGAAAAAATGGTACAGACTTTTACTGTTTTTTCCCCTCAAAGATTCCTACCTAGTAAAAGATGTACAACAGCAGAAAAAGATAGACAGTGAAAAGCACTTCAAGTCAGCACCCTGTTCCACCCCTCCGAGGAAACCGTTAGCAGTGACATGTACGACCTTCGGAAACGCTCTCCTCGTATATAAACACATATGCGCGCGCACACACACACATACATACGTACACAGCTATGTCTCTATCGACAGAGAGTGCTGAGTAACTACAACATAATCCAGAGTCCCAAATCGTTACGGCCATCCCCAGAATCCCCTGGGAAGATTTTAGACAGCAGATTCCCAGGTGTGACTCCAAATCTACTGAATCCAAATCTCCAGGGAGAAGACTCAAGAGTCTTTATTTTCCAAAAGATCTTCACATATTTTGATGCAGCTAATGCACTGATAAACACCTGGAAAAATCAGTTTCATCCCCCGAGATTTATCACAACACTAGCCGGTTCTGGTCTTCAGCTTACTCAGGAGTTTTCCACGCAGGTTAAAATACATCTAGAACCACCAAAGGGAGGCAGCCCTCCCGTCCTCCAGCGGCCCTCCTGGACCCTCGGTCAAGTCTTATGAGCAAGGACTTTTATACAAAGGATGTAACAAGTATAAAAGATCAAAGCTAGACCACATGATCATACGACCATCCGTCCAAGCAAAACCATAGGACTTAAAAAAAACAAGACAAATTTTTCATAATTGGAAATTCAGACTTAGTGTGGATCAGGAAGAATTTGCTTCCTCGTGACTTCTGCTTCAGTTTGCTCTTACAGCGCCTCCAGAAGTATGACTCAGGTCTTGTAAAAATTTCAAATTGGGACTGACCACCAGACCATTACTGTATTCTATGAATTAATGCTTCTAATTTGACTGTATCAATAGTTTAATTTCTGTTTATCGTGGTTTAATATCACCCCACACTGGAATGTTTACCGTGACAAATACTTCTAAGAAGCCACTGCCACTGCCTATTGTCTGGGGTCAAGGGCCAAGTCAAGTCCGCTAAACAAAACGAGAACCCAGCAGGACAGTGTGCCGATTAGGAACCCGGCTCTAAAATGAGTCCTGGCTCCCGCCGAAGCTCCACAGCCCCTGCTCCGTGGCTTCTGGTTCTAACAAACCCTCAGGCTCAGTTTCTGCATCTTCAGAATGACAGGAGTCAGTGTCCATACTTCACGGGGTGCTGGCAGCGCCACGCGGGGCATTCACGGGAAGTTGGTTCTCAACAGTGCACGGCACATTCAAGTGATCAAGAAACTCAGCAAGCTGGCACTTGCTCCGTGCCAGTCTTATTCTGAGCACCAGCTGATTCGAGGGTGATTAAAGTAGACGGTACACTCTTCTCCCTAGAATACAGCTTTAAAGCCTCAAGAGCAAGCTTCCCTGTGGAGGGCCAAGAGAGTTAGGAGGACTCAGAAAACACACACATTTTGTTGACCGTCTCCAGTCACCAAGCCTACCTTCTCCCCAGCCCCAGATTTAACATACCTGTGCAGAGCTGTGCCAGGCTGTGGCTGGTTACCTGTGCTCACCACCCGTGCCTTCTCTGAATGCTGCCTGACCAGTCTTCGCACACAAAGACAGGTTACCAGACACACGTCATCACCATCCACACCACGCCGCACCACCACCCCCCTACCTCTGTGTAGAACACCTTATGCTCCACCACGTTAAGGTCCATTGTGAAGAGCCGGGGCTGCAACGTGGTACAGAACGTGTTCCCTTCCATCAGGCCAATCTGCGCGTTGGCAGGCTGGTGCCTGAGCAAATGCTTCTTAGGTGGGACCATATCCTGGAGGACCTGGGACAGGCAAACAGGAGGCACCACTAACCAGATGCCCCTGAAAAAGGAAATGCCCCTCTTCACAATATTCCAAAACCACCACCAATTTGCACACCGAAGATGAGCCCAAAAGTTATTACACACGTGCTCTCGTTAGCAAAGGGAAGTCACGTTTCATGTGTTAAAACTGGGTCTGGGATAGGTACACACCAGACACACTTAATTCCCACGGCTACAGAGTAACGTCTCTTAAAACAAACAACAGAACAAGAGCAAAACTACCGACTGCTCCACAGACCCAGCAAGCCAGCCTCCTATTCTCTTGACGCTGACATTTACCAATACAGCCCTTAATATAAGCACACTGCTTTCTGCACATGTGAAATCAAAAAGAGCGTGTATCTAGCACTTTGTGAAGTGGACACGAAATCATAAATTATGTATCATTTACAACTCAAATTTCAAGGAAAAAAGTCTTAAAAGTTTTGCTCAAATTACCCCAGTTCCAGCGACAGCAATCTCACCTCTTTGTGGGGTTCCATTATGGCGGTCACACTTTTCCCAGTGACCTGGGCCAATACCTGCAGTGAGTGCATAGCCTGCTTTCTCACAGTGGAGTTTGGAGAGGTGACTTCTCGAACCAAGTCATGTGTCACGTGGTGAAAAGACTTCTCCTGAGCCGCCACGATCTCCTCGGCTCTCTCCTCGTCTTTTAAAGGTGTTGCACACCTCATCAGAAGCTGCTCCAGGGTGGTCTTTGCCATGGCAACTGCCCCATTAGAAACCTGCAGGCGGGGACTCCTTAGAACGAAATGGGGATGCTGCCCACGGCACCCAGGTCTCCTGCACGCTCGCCTGCCATGAAGGCTGTCACTGCGGGGCCACGCCCCTCCGCCAGCCAATTAAACAAGACTACTTCACAGCCTCCACACGGTACTTCAGTAGCTAAATCACCTTCTTAAAGGCCATTCCTGCTTGTCAGTCAGAAAAGAAAATGTGGATCCAGGCACGAACCTCATATTTACCAAACAGTTAAGCTGGCAATGCCTGCCATCTTCTACGTGTTTGCGTTACATCTGCATATGGGTTCATACAGAATGCACCTGTGAGAGAATTTCTGCAGCATGGTCGCTATTTAGCCCTATGGCAAAACTAAGTAGGATCCCCTTTTAGAGGGGCACTGTGCTAAGTACTCTGGCCTGTGACTGCTCTTTATCAAGGCAGATAGGTCTTTAGATACCCAGAGAAAGCCTATGAGGGTTCTGATCTGTCCTTTTATTAAAGATGCTGTGCCGAAATCTAAGCTTCTAGAAAAGCGTATCTGCAGAACTGTCTCAAACTCCTCCGGGTGAACTGGCTTTCTACAACAGCATGGTTGGGCTTGGGGCCACCCGCCACCTACCTCTCCAGTTAAGTCCATCATGACAAAGAGAAGCGCTTTGAGGAATGTCTGCTGGTTCTGGAGAACCCAAGTGAGAGGCAACCGCTCCATGAGAAACTTAATGGATACCACACCCCCCAGCTTTGCGTACCAGGCCTGCTCATAACAACACGCACACAAGCGCTCCACAATGTAAGAAAACAGAGGCAGCTGGCACGCCTAAGAGAAAAACAAACACAGACCATAATGTTACTGCATATTCTTAAACTGCCAGTCAACTCTAGATTGACTGCCCGTGGGCACAAACACCCCCAAATAGAAGACACTCCTCAATCCTTCCTTACCCTCTCCTTTGAGCCCAGGATGATACTTGCAACATCAAATATCACAGCCAGGGCCACCTCTCCAATCTTGCAGAGTTCCTTCTCTTCATACGCCATACAAATAGCTATTGCATCAATAAGAACCAGGGGATCCATTCCTTTCGACCCATTTTCTTCACTGTGAAACATGGCTGTGCTGGGCTGGCTGCCCACCTGATAGCAGGGTAGCAGGAAAGGACCTGAAAGGAGAGGCAAAAGGCATAGGAGAGAGCAGAGTTTATTTATATGAGCGTTCTTGTTCCGCAAATAGCAAAACTACCTCATTTTGCCCTTGAGGTTAGGAATTCAGGAAAAGTCAACCCTGGTACTTGAGACCAACTTTCGTTACACTACAATTATGTATAACCTAAGTAGTCTGATTCGCACTAAGGCTATTTTTCAGAATGTTTCCCATTATACACTATATTATTTTCAGATTTTCTCAATCACAACACAAAAATGTATTAGTTTAAAATGACAACCACACTGAGGTATCTTCTTTAAAAAAATCACTAAGCAGGCCAAGAGGCACAGCATCGTAATGACTATGGGTTATGCCCTGGACATTTCTACCATACAAATAACAATAAAAAGCAACAGCATCCAGCTATGACCCCCAAAACAGTCAGAGAACAACCTGCCAGCAACTATTAATTAATGCCTCGCAGGTACCCAACACTGGGTGAGACGGAAGTTACGGAGAAGCTTACAGGTCTGCTGCAAAGATAATGTTAACACAGAGGAAACAGTGAGAAACCACCTAAGTGTTAAACTGTGTAGCACTGACTGTTCAGGCCAAGAAGAGCTCAAAAGGGGAACGGTCTGTGTTCTGCAGTGTAGTGTTCCAAGAGAGCTGCCCGCTGATCTCCAGAGTGCGGGCTTTGAGGACACAAAGCGGGGCAGCGCTACTCAAGTGTGTCCACTGACCAGCGCTGGTCTGGGAGGAGTGCAAAAGCTGAGAGTAAGTGATCAGAAACTTCTACAGCAATTGGTAGTGCTGTGACATTTTTGCTGTCTTTTCCAAAAGCACCAGTCTGCGATGGACTGGAAGTAAAAACAAAGAGAGAAACAGAACCGGTCCTTCAACACCCAGAGCCTGAGAACTCCTGAAGCAGAGGCGAGGAGCCATTCCAGGCAGGGGGAATGGCATGGACGACCATGGAAGGAGCAGAGACAAGCACCGCGTGGAGACTCGACAAGACAGCTAAGAGCAGAGAGCAAGAGATGAAGTAGGGAGGGGAGGCTGGGCCTCGGGAAACACCACCATGGAGAGGAAGACAGCGACGAATGTGACCACAAACCGTCTCTCCGTTTTACATGCAGTGTCCAAAGGTATTCAGCCCCCATTTCTCATGAAAATCAAAGGGCCAAAAGACTAAATTGGGTGTATTTTATAGATAAAAACTTGGTAACAATTTTCAAGTTAATACAGCGCCCATTGCTGAAATACCAATGATCTCCATCAATGCAGTAAATGGAAAATCAGAAAACAAAAGCCAAAAATCCATCAGCCAAACTCAGCTCCTCCAAAACACACCCTCCTGCCGAGGTTCTGCAGCACCCTGAAAAAGTCAGATAACCACCTCCTCCGCCCACTCACCACACTGCTGGGCAACGGCCACCATGGTGTAGTGGCGAATCAAGCTGGCTACAAAGGGCAGGGCACTGGGCCGGAGGTCCTTAATGACAGCGGACATGAAGGCCCCGGTCAGGGCCTGCTCAAACGTCTTCCGAGCTGGAGTGTCTTGTGCTTTGTAGCGATGTGATATGATGACATTAGGTATGGTCTTTTCTGTAAAGCTGAAAAATAAAAGTTAAATTGATCAGCATGACACTTCAGTCCTGAGCTGATGATTCCACTATGACTTATTTTTTTATTTTCAACCTGCCCACTTTCTTCTTGTTCAGAAGGGCCTGAATGAGTTAATTTTTACGCTTTATTTTCAGCAACACCTGGAATCAGACACGATGAAATCCATTTGTACATTTATAGCCAGTGGTTCGAGATACCAATACGTTCTACCTAACGTGAGCACAGGCAGGACTCAGGTAAATTATAAAAGGTGGCACATTCAATATCGCCATAATTATTTTCTATTTTAAGAAAGCTGATGTTTGATTTTGATTTTTTATAATGAAATAAGCCAAATTCTAACGAGAAAAATCAATGATCAAATAGGGATGAAAAAAGCTATTACTTAAAGACAGTCATATACCTGCTATTCATCGAAAATCACGGAAGTGCAGAATCCAATGGACTGTGGATCTACTGACGAAGCATTTACTGCCCATTATACAAGATTAACTAAAACCCAAGAAGGCAGAAGCAGGGAAGCACACACCAAACACAAGGATAAGAAACTCATCAATATTTAAAAAATTATTAGTTTCTTCCAACCCTGAATAGCTCCAGATAACAGAAATTTCGATGACCAGGAATCCACCTCTAATTTTTGCCCTCTAACTCTCCGGTTCTCCCTTTGATGCTAACAAAATACATGGAGGCCCTTCACTTCCACATGGGACATCTTCAACCGGAGCAGAGCGCTCATGTCCCCACTCCACACCGGAAAACCTCAGCTCTTTTCCAGTGTGTAACAACACTCTTTAAAATGCCACTGGGGTCGACATGCCCACAACAGATACCTGATTCCCACTGCCACCGAGCCTGCTCTTCCCCAATGTTCCTGACAACTCAGTGAGTGGCATCTTTGGCTGAAGCCAAGAAGACCCGCGGCCAGCCAGAGTCAGTCAGATCCCTTCGTCCACCTGCTCTAACACTCAGAGCAAAATCTGAAGTCTTCAGCGTGTCCTCCTGAGGCCCCACCCAGCCCTGCCCTCCCCCCTCCCTCTCCCCCAGTGTGCTCCAGCATCACTGGTCTCCTGTGGTGCCCACCAGGAAAGAGCACCTTGCATTCTTGCTCTTGCGTTCATTCCCCGAGCCTGGGGTGAGCTTCCTCTGGACGTTTTCACAATTTCCTCCTTCAAATCGCATGGTGATCTCTGTTCAGCGTCACCTACTTGGAGAGGACTTCTCCGATCACGCTATTTTTAAAATGCCCCTTTCAGGCCCTACCCCTTAGCCCAATACACTTAATAGCACTTGTCACTACCTCAAACATTAGACATTTGTTCCTTTCTGCTTGTTGTCCGCCATTTCTACTAGAATGCGAGTTCCTTGAAGGCAAGGAGTCTTGTACACAAACCTGGAACAGTGCCCAGGAGTAGAAGATCCTCAATCTATGACAGCAGTGACAATGCAGAGAGATGAGAAAGGACGAACTTATAGTACATGCATACTGAATACACAGAGGGTAAAAGGATGAAAGTGGACCCCTACTCCACGCCATTCACAAAAATCAATCCCAGAGAGGTTAAAGATCAAAATGTGAAGGACTAAAACTGTACAGCTTTTAAGAGTATCCAAGAGGGTATCCTGTGGGATGGAGGAAATCATTTCTTACAAATTATATATAAAAAGCACAAAAGGAAAATATGTCAATGTGATTACAGTAAAACCACGAGGTTTTGTTTATCAAAAAATCCTGCTGAAAGGTTCAGAAACGACACCCCAGTAGCCATAAGCACATCTGGCAGAGAGACCTTGGTCTCTAAACTGTCATTTCTTCAGGAGCCCTCACTCCTTTCACAGGGAATGGTGATTCCAAGGCTGGGGGAGAGAAGGCACAAGGTGAGCCAGAAACATCTTGTTGAGCTCCGAAGGGCGCTCAAAAACGGAGGGGGACACGTCACAAGAACATAGGAGTCAGCCTGGAGGGGCTCTGACTAAATCTGGACAATTTGGTCATTAAAATAAATAATAGGTTGTCATTCATTAAATAAAATAAGAATCCATGAGTCCATACTGCTATAAACAGATATTAGAGAAGGAAAAGCTCTCCTTACTTTACAAAAAACGGAAATGGAGTTAGAAAATCACCATTTTATCTCCATACAATAGAATATTATTCAGCAATAAAAAGGAGCAAACTACTGACAAATTTTACACAATGGAACAGTCTCAACAGGATTACGCTAGGTGAAAGAAGCAAGACACAAGAGATCACATATTGTATACTTCCATTCATAGGAAATGTCCAAAAACAGTAAATTTATGGACAGAAAGTAGACCCAATGTTGCCTGGGGCTGGGAATGAGGATTAACTGCAAATGGACATGAGGGATCTTACTGGGGGATGAAAATGTTCTAAATCTGATTTATATTTGCAACACTCTGTAGGTTACTAGAAATCATTAAATTGTACGCTTAAAGTATACGAACTATGGATCTGTAAAGTATACCTCAATAAAGTTGTTAAAACAAAAAAAAGAAAACCACCATTTTGCAATCATCATACAGACATCACTTTAGCTGGGGCCCATTTACATTTGACCACATACTATTTTCTTTACTCTTGATTCCTTCTCCCATCTCAGGATTGGGGAGTTTTCATTCTACCTGAACGAAGATCTGCTCGTGGGAGATTTCTGTTTTTATCTGAAAACATCTTGATTTCACCCTCATTCCTAAGTCATATTCTCAGTAGACATGATTCGCGGTTGGCAGTTATCTTCTTTCAGACTGAAGATTTATTCCACTGTCCAGTGGCTTCACACCTGCCAATCTATCACTCATTTGAGGGTAATCTATCTTTTTGTCCTGTCAGCTCTTAAGATTTTCTCTTTATTTCTGTTATGTAGTTGTTTCATTATGATGTACCTATGTGTGGATTTCCTTTATTTATCCTGCTTTAGATTCACCGACCATCTTGAGTCTGTGCATTGTTCTTTTTTTTTTTAAGATTTTATTATTTTTTTTTTTCCTTTTTCTCCCCAAAGCCCCCCAGTACATAGTTGTATATTCTTCGTTGTGGGTCCTTCTAGTTGTGGCATGTGGGACGCCGCCTCAGCGTGGTTTGATGAGCAGTGCCATGTCCACGCCCAGGATTCGAACCAACGAAACAGTGGGCCGCCTGCAACGGAGCATGTGAACTCAACCACTCAGCCACAGGGCCAGCCCCTGTGCATTGTTTCTTTAAAAATTTTTTCATCAGTTCTGGGAAATTCCCAGCCATTATGTCAAGTATTATCTCTTGTCTCTCTTTTCATTCTCCTTGAGGGTCTTCAAGCAAACTGTGCTACTTTACTCTATTCTTCACGTCTCTTACTCTTTCTTTTGAATTTTCCATCTTTTTCTCTCTCTGTATGCTTTCTGGGTAATTTCTTTTGACTTATTTCTCATCTAAAGATTCTCTTTGAGCTTTTTGTTTTTAATCTGCTTGGGAAAGTTTTACAGGTTTCTATTTCTTGGAGTATTCTCAAGTTTGCCTTTCACTTATTTTAACACAGCGAGCACAGTTATAACCCAGTTGTGGTGATCCTAGCATGTGACGTCTGTGCAGATCTATTTCTGCCTTCTCTTGATCCTGCAGGCTCTGACTCCAGCTGCCTTATTTCCTGCGCACTTGGCTATCTCAACTGCTCTCTCTTCCACGCTCTGTTAAACACCTCAGCACCTACTCTGTACTCAGCATCATTTGCGATGCTGTGAGAAACGTGACAACATAAAGGAAAAGCCTCTTCCCTGAAACTTACAACACAGAAAGATGACATACACACATTATCACAAAAGATCATTATATAAAAGTCTCAGCCTTAAGGGATAAGAGCAAAACATCGGGCCAGCCCCAGTGGCCTAGTGGTTATTTTGGCATGCTCCACTTTGGCGGCCCAGGTTCACTTCCCAGGCATGGCCCTACACCACTCATCTGTTAGTGGCCACGCTGTGGCAGCAGCTCACATAAAAAGAAAAAAAGAAGGTGGTTAGCAACAGCAGTTAGCTCAGGGAGAATCTTCCTCAGCAAAAAAAAAAAAAAAAAAAAGGAGCAAAACACAAATATCACATGACAAATATTTGGAGAATGGCAGGATCATTATGGACTGGAAAAGCAAAACAGCCACGGAATGTCTATCATGTACCAGGTGCTGTGGATACAACAGTGAGCAAAAGAGAGAGACAAGGACGTGACCCTTGTTTCTTGAAGCTTATACCCAAATGGAGGAGGCAACAATAAAGGCATCAGATTACAACTGAGATCAGTGCTAATTCTCAGGCTCCCTAGTTCTCCTTTCCATTTTCTCTAAAGGCCAAGAAGCATTACTAGGCAGACAGCGCGTCATTTTCCTGACTTAAGGAAGATACTCATAACACTAGGAAATCTGGGCGGTCCTCTCCATCCCCAATTCCTGAAGCAGGATGCATCTAGGGACAGAGGATTCAACTGCCCACATACTTAGGGTGTGCAAGGAGCTGGTAGAGCGCGTGCTTATTGTCCTCTAGACTCATCATCGCCACGAGGAAGCATTTGATCACCTCCCACGCCTGCCTCCGGTAGTAGGGCTCAGTATTGGCGCTCTTCAGGCAGTCCAGAGCAGTTTCAATGGCCTACAGCAAAGAAACAGAAAGACTATAGTTTGTGCTGAATTACGTGATTTTGGAAAGCTTTCACTGAAAGCATTTGCAGCACCCGAAAGAATCTTAACGCATATTTTCTCTTGAAGAGAGCACAGTGGGCCTACACAGACTAACAGATAGTCACCAAATGAAACCTCCGGAGAAAGCAATAGAAGTATTGTGAAATAAGGAACTGCGTCGTGCAAATTAAAATGTAACATGGAGTTTACCAACTTCATGCTTCAATAGCCAATGGGAAATTCCAGAAATTACGTGACCCCAGAAGCCTCTTGTGATAGATTTGCTGGATTAAACTAGATACTGAATCATCCACACACACTTATCAAGTCCTCTGAAAAGAATAACGAACTTGATACAGACCACAGACTTTCCAGTGTCTAAATTCAAAGCTAAAAGACGGCCTTCCTAATCTTTCATTAAATTCTCTAACAGATAAAAGGGTTTACTTCATTTTTTCAGAAAACCTACAAAGCTACACACACATTTTATCCTATTCAATTAGGTTAACCAGGAAGGTGGGGGGAGGCACTTCACACAAAAAAATCATTTGAAGCCTTTAACAGCTACGATCTTCACCTTAAATGATAATTACACACAGAAAAATCAAAGAACTAATCTGTGTTAAAGATTAAAGATTTATCCAGGCTCTGTGTGAGGAACCAGAGAAGGGCCTACAGGAACGGAGGACCGGTCTCCAGCACACACAGTCGCTCAGAGCGACAAGGGCCCCTCACTCCATCACCCCCAGCTTCCGTGTCTGAGTTCTTCCAGGATACTGCAGAACTGGCCTTTCTCCCACTCACTGCCTCTGATCTCGTCACAGGTAATAGATCACGCATGGGTATAATTTTAGAAGTGTTATTTTTAAGAATCTGTGTAACCCACGAGCCAGTTACCTGCCCAAAAGAATAAGATTGTAAAGTATGCCAAAAGCAGAATTGTTGTAATGGAAATCCACCAGCACTTGGCCATGCTGACCATTCCCTTCCCCTAGTCGGCCCCTTTAGCCCCGTGGGGTGTGCCACAGCCCCAGGACGCTGCCTGCTGGGAAACGGTCCAGGAGGACTGTGGAAGCCTATATTCAAATCTCGGTTTCTTCAGAGCTTTAGCTGCTTTGGGGAGAAACGACTTCTAAAGGGAATTTCTTGCTCTGCTTCATCTATGCAGAGGGCAGGGAAAAGTCAGATGCCTTAGTTATCACTCTGACACCAGCCCTGCGCTGATGGGGCTAAAGCAAGTAAAAGCCTAATGACAGGAAATCACCTAAAACGTGGGAACGTGCTATAGACAGGACGTTTGCTATAGGAACCTTCAACGTAAAGACAGAGAGAACTATTTTCCTATGAGGAAACTGGTGTGTACCTGGCGACTCTTTTGATAAACGGTTGGGTGAGAAGCTGAGATTGCACCTCACCCTTGAGGCCTGGAGAGGGCTCTATGGGGCGGGGCTGGGGGAAGGTCGGGGACAGTGCATGTGCTTGAGGACGTGGGGGGAAAGGGGGATTGAGAGATGACGACAGAAAACAACTCCAGAGTGACCGTTACCCACGATGTGTGTCATTCCTCCCAAATGTTTAGTCAAGTCAAGTTAAAGTCAAAGAAACCACTACTGTGGGTAAACGTCTTATACAGAAAGGTAAGCATGCTGAGTTCTACAACAGGACAGGGTTAGCCTGGGCACAGAGGGGCTCTGAGTCGTTCCAGGCCACAGAACCAGGCCAGAGAACGCTGGAGCTCTGCAAGAAGCTCAGGAATCCCAGCTGGCATCCGGCTTACTGAAACCGCTGAGTGACTCAGAAACACGCAAAAGGCTACCATGATTCCCTTTTAAAAAATACCCAATATGTAAAAGCTAGGTAAACGTTGTGAAAAGACGTGGTAACAACAGCTGTGACACAGGTAGAAACAGGCCGGTTATATAAGGGGTAAAGTCGAACGTGACAACGTAGATTACGATTAACTAGAACAACGTGTGTGTGACAAAGCCCCAGGAGGGGCAATAAGGCAAAGGGAACAGTTTCCAATAGGAAAGGCAAAAGTAGGTGAGTGGAACACGCCACAAGATGCTGGGGGCTCAGCTTGTTTTTTACATAACGAAACTGGAGTTCTAAAGGGCATGTAGAGAAAGGCCAGGGGACTAAGGAGCCAGGAAAGACGGCAGGAGCCGTTTGGATAGAGAACCGGAGAAAAGTAGGGACTCAGGAGCGATGGGAAGGAGACAAGAACGAGACGAACTCGGGTCCTAAATGACACCAGTTAAAGCCTGCTGGGCATTAAAACAGACTAAGGTCAAGGGTAGGATCAACTGGGGTGTCACTTCTTGGTCCATCAGGGAAGATGGACTGCTCAAGGGTCCCAAGTCCTCAGCGGCAACACCCCTCCCCCAGGCTTCCTTGTATCATGAAAGCCCCCTCACCAAGCTGCTCCCCAAATAAATCTTGTTCTTTTTTGAGTTAGAAATCCCTTTCCCAAGAAAGCACATGTTTTATTTACATATTTTCAAATAGAAATTAACTTTCTTACAAAGAAACTTACAGTATGTTTAAGAAGCTCGCAAAGACACCCAAATTTACCTTCTCCATTGGGAGCTGCAGGGAGGCCTTACAATCGGAAAACTCCACCGTAATGCTGGGGCCCTGAACTTCCGTCACGACATAGTGCAGCTTCTGGGACTCCTTTAACATCTTCCTGTTACTGCCGCCAAATTTACCAAGGACACGATAGGCCACATGAGAGATGCTGTCAGCAGGATTGCGCAAGGTGCGCCACAGGGCCTAAGAATCAACAGGCTTCATGAAAATCCTGCCCAGGTAACGCATTCACATGGTTCACAAATCCAATGAAAAAGTTATAAAAGGCTATATGGCAAAAATTCTTCCTCCCGCCTCTGCCCCCCAAACACACAGTTCCCTTTTGTGGGGGAAACCATTATTAGTTTTGTGTATCCTTCCAGAGAAATTGTATGTTTTTACAGAAAATGCATATATAAATATGACTGTCCTTCCATACTCCAGAAATACAAATGGTAGCATATTATAAATACTGCAGAGCTCCAAAGCAAGAAAACAGCAATAGATGGTTTGGGCATATATCGTACAAAATGAGATGCAGAGAAGCCTGGGGGAAAGGCAATTTGCTGGTCCAGTTCTCTTCCTTGGGTCGGATGGGGAATTCTCAGGTTTTTATTTCTATTACTAGGCTTTATCACTTACACACGTGACACATAAATTATCTCATACACTTCAAATCTGCCATGAGAAAGGATGGTGAAGAGGGAAACGGGGATGATAAAGGGACCTGCATTATGGGAATGACTAAGGGAACACACACCTCGTACTGACAATTAGTATGAGGAACATACACGTTCAATTGTTCCAAAAACTCTGTCAATTTTGCCACATTTTTTCACCTAAAGTCTCCTAAGTCCTGAAAATTAACAAAGCTCACTATTTAAGTCTATTTTCTTGAGTCACTTTGTGTACCAACGCCAGATACTAGTGTCTAGCGACAGTCAACATAATCTTGGAACTTTTCTTTGTTTAAAGCAAACTTCTAACTTCTCTTATGCTCCTGGAGGTCCAAAGACGCTTCTCCTTCATGACTGTCGACTGGCGTAGTCTAGGTGTCCTCGCCTCCACGCCTCCACCCGGCCCACCATGTATCTTCAGGAGAGGGGACTTCTGCTCAACTCCCCAGGAGGGGCCAGCACTGGGAATGAGCACGTCCAACCCCCCAGGCTCACACGTGGACGCAGCTGGTCGATGAGACTGCCACCGGTCTAGCAGGTGGTGTTACCGTGCCTCCAAAAGCAAGCAGCAGCCTCCACAACGGTGCTGTTCTCCAGTCAGGCTCTCAGTCAAGCCTCCGAATGACCAGCCAGGAGACGAGACCTGGGGGCTCCATCCCAACCCCTAGGCCACCTTCTCTGCCTAGATGGAGTCCAAGATCTAAGTTTCAGGACCGGCTGGGAAAGTCACCCAACCTCAGCCTCAAGGTCAAGGTGCAGCCTCTAATCCAGTGTGTGCAGACGCCTGTCTTTAGGAGTTACTGAGTCCCCATCATATAAAGCTGACATCCTGACCCCTACGTGGGGACAAACACTCTCCCCTAAAGGGAAAATGAGTAAATAACAGGTAGCCTACATCTCTAACAGTTAGCAACCACATTACAAATCAATAGCAGCAGCAGAACATGAAGGAAAAACCTGGCATCCGACATACGAATGCTAATAAACAGAAAATACAAAATGTTTCCAAAACAGCCGTTCCTATCTGCTCCGCTTCCCTCCGCGTGGGCTGGACAGCTGTAGCTTCCCTCAGGAATTTGCATCTCTTTACTGTGCAACTCAAGATCTTTCCTGACAAAGGAAGGATCTCCCTGGGAGCAACAGTGGCCATAACACCTGCCTTTGTAAGTCATCAACTTCATGAGAACCTGACACTTGTGAAAGCTCTCTGAAAAGGGGGGCAATACTGCAAAACAAATATCCCTTCAATACTGAAGTCTTTTTTTTTTTTTTTTGAGGAAGATTAGCCCTGAGCTAACTACTGCCAATCCTCCTCTTTTTCTGAGGAAGACTGGCCCTGAGCTAACATCCATGCCCATCTTCCTCTACTTTATATGTGGGACGCCTGCCACAGCATGGCTTGATGAGTGGTGCCATGTCCGCACCCAGGATCTGAACCAGCGAAGCCGAGGCCACCGAAGCAGAACGTGTGCACTTAACTGCTGCACCACTGGGCCGGCCCAGCCCATATTTCTTTATATTGTTTCATAAGCCAGAAGATTCACAAAGTGAGGTAAAAGCTACACCACTTCATCTTTTTTTTTGTTTTTGAGGAAGATTAGCCCTGAGCTAATATCTGCCACCAATCCTCCTCTTTTTGCTGAGGAAGACTGGCCCTGAGCTAACACCTGTGCCCATCTTCCTCTACTTTACATGCGGGATGCCTGCCACAGAATGGGGTGCCAAGTGGTGCATAGGTCCACGCTCAGATCAGAACCAGCAAACTCCGGGCAGCCAAAGCGGAGTACGTGATCTTAACTACCATGCCATGGGCCAGCCGTACACCACTTGAGCTTGCAGAAAGCCCACTACTGAGCATGGAGAGCTCAACAGTGGCCCGTCAATTCCAGAAACCACCAGCCTATCATCCTCAATAAAAACCAGATATGTGAGCCCCTGAAGGCCTCTGCTGGCGCTTATGAGAACGCAGACGTACCTGCATGAGCTCTGCACGCACTGGCTGAATGTGGTCGTAGAGGAAGTCGGGCTGCAGGTTGTCCACACACAACTCCAGAGTCCGCAGGCCCTGGCTGACCAGCGTCTGGGACCCATTGAGAGCAGACACCAAGGGGTCCATCAGCATGGGCAGGTAGGGCAGGAGGGAGCTCAGGCGCACGGGCACCGTGAGGCACAGCTCCACGAAGAGGTCCTTCATGTGCTGCTTGTGCAGGCCACTCTGCAACATGTTCAGGCCTGAAAACACGGGTTGAGGCCGTCAGAGAGGGAAGGTACTGCCCAGACACATGCTCCAGCTAACTGCACAAAACAACCGGTCCCCTTTGATCATAAACATCAACATGATGACAGGAAAACTGTTTATGCCTCATAATTTACTCTATTAGCTGAATCTATTCTGTAACTGCATCCATGATCCCTTTCTCTGTTGTATTCATAGCGACAAGAGCAGGCCGCATGTAATTATTGTTATAATTTAAGCTATGATTAGTATTATTTAATGTTAATTAGATGAATATTAAGTAATTCATGTTCTACATCAGTCTTTTAAAAATCATGTCACACTATTAATAAGCGTAATCTAAAGACACACACTCCAACATGGTGTGTTCACCTCCAGTATGAGGTTTATAACCTTACATCTTTTTTCAGGCTTCCAGCAGGCCACAGGTGATGTCTATGCTCTAAAATAAACATTTTTCCTAAAATCAACCTTTGTGTTTTATAAACGGAGAGGAGCCTCCTTATAAAGTCAACCTCCCACTCCTCATGAGGGTAACCGAGCATTTACTGAGCTCCTTCCTGAGCCACGTCAGATGAGGAGCTGCGCAGAGAGTGCTCAGAAACGAGCTACAAAGAGAAGGCATTGACAGTGGACCCAAACAAGGTGTGTCCTCGGTGGTGCAGGCTGGAGGGCTCGGGGAAGAGAGGAGTCAGCGGGGCAGGCACCACGCAGTAGCGCACCGGATTCAGGATCCAGAGGAGGATGAGGAGGGGAAAAGGCTAAGTTCCCAGAAGGGGATCCCCTTGAACAAAACCAGGTGGGGGGAAACAAGCTTGGGGAGCGCGCAGCAGGAGGAAATCAGACTGCTCAGAGCAGAGGGCTCAGGTCGGGGAGTGACTGGAGAAGAGGGGAGGCGGACAACAGTGCCCGACGATGGCCACCTTAAGCGCCCTCCTGGTAGGCTTATGGCCATGTTACATTCAACATATTCAACCATTTCTCCTGGGTATACTATGTTGTAAACGACTTCTCTTTAAGGAATTTATAAAGAAAATGCAGGAGAAGACTCAACCCCTTGCCAAGAGCTCATCCTCACAAGAAAAAATTCCTAGACGGTGTTTCGAATCAGTTCACACTCATCAACATTCAATGGACTCAGGATCCCCTTTAGCTACGTACCTTGAAAGCATTCCTAATTACTCAGGAATTACAGGATTCTGGTTATGCAAGTGAGCAGCTAAATAAAAATATAAACTTGTAACAGAGCTTTGTAACCTGTTTTATTCCCTTATTCTGATTTTCTGACAATGTAGGGATCCCTGATCTTACTAAACCACTAGAAACCACTTTCTAGCCTTGCTTACCAAATGCTACAAAAATGCAACCAAGTCCTAACCAGGGTAACTAAAACCTGCCACTCCCACTCAACTCTGAGTAGGGAGGAAGAACCCATTTCTTGAAAGTCCCAGAGCCTTTAAAGACAGCAGGACACGGGGACACACACACACTGCAGCGGAGAGGCACACATGTCCCCTCCCCATGATCCTCACGGGGTACACAAGATGAACCCCAGCACCAAGGGCAGCCAGACCCATGCACGCATACCAGACTAACAGGCAACCAAATTTACTGCTCTGACCTTGCAGGAGGTTTGGGAGGAGAGGCAAAAACTCCTGATACAGGAGATCGTGGCTGCCTCCCCCAATGGAGCGGAACAGGGCCCGCAGCAGCAGGAAGTAGTTGTAGGGCTCCTTCGCGGTCTGGGCGAGCTCCATGGAGCTGTTCACAATCTTGTGCAGGTGAGGCTGCGGGGCAGAGAAAGACAGGTTAACAGGCTCCAAACGAGGGGGCCTCCCTGCAATCTGACAGGAAGGGCCGGTGATGCTGACCAATTCATTCCAGAGGGAAAAACACAACAAGAACTTGCCAACCTTTATTTGACTCAAATTAATTTCTCTTAAAATACATGTTGGTTTCCACCAGTTTGGCTGTGAAAGAAGCATTTAACAGGCTCCTATCTTACTATGCAGTTGCACGATGCTGGAGACGACCCTCTGCAGCGTGAACTAGAGGGTCTGTGAGCTCTCCATTTCTTACAACCGGGCACTCCTTCAAGGGACTAAAAGAATCCGGCAAGATGAAAGAACAACCTAAACGCAAAAAGCAACCTAAAGGAACTGAAACTTCACTACCAATCAAATACTATACGGACAAAGCTAGGAAGAGCCTCAAAAGACAGACACTGGAGACTATAAGGTTTTGGAAGACAATCAAAAAATGGGTTTGTATGGGTGATTTCTTTAATTAAAAAAAGCGCTGTATTAGCTTATAGTAACTTTACTCAACATTTTAAGCCAGATTAGCTTGTTGTTTTGTACTTCAAATCCTGGTTTTGACATGTGACAGGTTAAGTTTGACACGAAATGTTTTGCAGGTATATCTGAAGTAACTGTGGGCTGTAAAATGTTCACATAGGTCACTGATACAGTTACACACTTGTTATTGTGTATGGCATGACATCTTTATAGAACAAATCAACTATATACATAATTCTCATGACAAAATGTTCTATGAAATTGTTCCTTAAATATCTTTCTTGAACAATATTTCAACATCTTATCATTAGATTTGTCCTATTAGGTGTTATTGTTTTCCGTTTGTTGCCGTTCTGTATAGTTGTATCTAATGTTGTCAAAAATGGAATTATTTGAAGATAGTGAATTAAGTGGAGACATTACAATTAAATATTTTATATCTTTAAAAAGAATTCAAGTATTTTCCTTTTATATTAACACAAAAGTAATGTTAAGGTTGTTGGTAACTGATTACTACATAACTGAAAAACACTGAAGAAACCGTCACATAAAAGCACAAATTACTGGTGCTTTATAATAGCCATCTGTACGTTTACTTCAGAAAAAATGGATCCTGTTTACGTCCTCAAATTTTCCCCACGGGAAAACCTCTCTTCAGACACAACTGGTGATAATGTTCAACTTTCTATAGGAACTAAAATATTCTGCCACAAGTGGAAGTGAATTTTTATAAGGTTTTTGTTCCACCATCTGCTGCTTTTAGGGGCTAATGTAAGCATGGATAGGTTTCTGCCATTTGCTAGAATCAAATAACTGATGAGATCAAATTACGTGAGATTAGCCATCCATAAAAATGTGTTAGGAGACACACTCCTCCAGGATGATCTTAATAAAGGAATACAAATTGGTGAGAATTCTTGATTTAAAGGGGAAAAACAAGCAGTCCTGAAATGGGATGTTCATGTGTACCGTGGAGAACATGAACACAGAGAAGAAACAAAGTTAACGCTGAAGATGGCTGACGTAACGAGAGCTGTGGCACAGAGAACTGTTTCTCCCAGGGTCTGAGAGGGAAGTGAAGACATATTTTCCTTCTGCATTCTTTTCATCACTCAATTTTTAAAATAAGGATAATGTGCTCCTATTTGACTTGTGTAATCCAGAAAAAGAAACTGAGTTTAAAAAAGAAAATTAGTGTTGGCAATACCATCAACAACACACTGCCCACCAAAAAGTCTGAAGTTTTCCTTTTAATCACCAGATGAATTAAGCTCTGCTTGGAAACACATGAAATATTTCTCACACTTGGCCCTTATTTGTTGCAAATATTTATTAATTCAAAGAGCACTTTACAAATATACAGAATCACTCCGGTTTCTGTTGAAAAGTGAAAACAAGAATTAAAAAACAACAACCAACCCTGAAAACAAAGTACTGCTCGCCCCCAGATGAGTTTACCTTCAACATTTGTTCGTTTTCGGCTGCAAAGAGGGAGACGGAGCCAAAGACCAACTTGAACAGCTTGAGGTACAGGTTGGAGAGCTCCACGTTGGAGCCCATTTCCGGCAGGCGATCAAGGAGATACTCCACCAGGATCGTGGCAAACAGGGCCGAGGTAGTAGGATTTGCCAAGAAGGAATTGGCAACAATCTACCAAAAGAAGAAACACACGAGACAAATATAATCCCTTTCCCAAAGCAGCTTTGCGAGAAAGTAATGCTTTCCAAAAACACAAAATCAAGCCTGTATCAGACACTCCAAGAAATTAATTACCCACCAGAGGAAAACAAGGAAATAGATTTCTCGAGCACTGAGTGGAGCAGTTTACTTCTAGCACTTAATCTCTCATTTTATTCTCACCATCAAAACACCAAGAGCCCACATCTAACACTAAGTTCATTTCTTTTATGAAAGGAACTGGGCCACAGCATCTTAACCTTCGGGAAAAAATTTTTTAATGTTAAGGCCTAATATTCTCTAGATTTTGCTCTACAAGCACATCTTTAGGCACATTATTTAGAAAATTCTCAAAATATAATGGAATACCAAGTATCGACACATGAAGATTAGCTAAGGCTGGAAGAATGTGAGAGAGGAGTTTCATACCTGAAGAGCGTAATTTTTTGAGATTCTTTCCACCATATAAGGGACTGTAGTCTGAAAGATTTCTTTGAACGTTAAGGGATTCATCATTGTGAACACACCAGCAAAGTGTTCCAACACCTCCTTCTCCTCCTTCATTCTAACGGTCTGGCAGTTTGCCACGCGAATGTACGTTTGTCCATTTCCCGCTATCTGGACCTAGCAGAGGAAACACCCATGGGCATTGAAACAGAATGGCCCAAATACATTCCGTTACAGAACCAGATCAGCTGCATACTTTAAAAAAGCACTTGAATTAGACAATAAAGGGCCCCCCAAAACCTTTTACACTCTCTATTCTCACCTTAATTTTGGAAAATAATTTTTAAAAACCCAAAACTTTGTCAAGTTGTTCCAAATACGAACGAATTTAGTCAACTCAAATCTTGTTTCTATTGCATTCCATTACACCATCTCCCCCTCAAAATACACACACTGACACTTATAAATAAGAATTTTCACCATAAATGCAAGGCTATGCTACAGGACAAAAGCAAACCCGGGTATACCGGTACTGTAGACCATGCAAATAGTAACACACCCCCAAGGCCCCTTTCATCACTAGCGTCTCTATTTCTAAGAGGCGTTTCCCACAATCAGAAGCCTGGTTCGACGGCACTTCCTTACCTGATAAATATCTAAAGCCTGCATTGCATATTTCACAAGTTTTATGTAAATCTGTGTCTCTTTGGGCTGTAACTGCTTGTTGGGAATGAACTGAGCTTCTGGAAAAGAGATGGCATAATAAGTTAAGGTGGATAACCCCCCTGTGGGAAACACCATCTAAGTCACTCAGGATTGGAATTACCGCCAGGTGCTTTGCACGACGTTATGCCCCACGTGATTGTCTTGACGCCACAAACCAGGGTTTTCACCAAACTTCGGCAATCCGTGACTTGGAAAGTCTGCTTGTCCTCCTTGTCCTTTTCTCCTTGCTTCTCAAAGGGAGGCACAGGGGCTGGGGTCACAGGGGTGGCGGGCGTGGGGGGTGGAGGCGGGGCAGGGGCGGGGGTGGGGGCTGGGGAGGGGGCAGGGCCTGCAGCTGCAGGGGCAGCAGGCACCCCAGGCAGGGCTGCTTCCACGGCTCCGAGTTCTGACTGAGGCTTGCACTTCTTAAAAATGGCTGAGAGCTGGTACCGAGCAATGGTGTGGAATTTGAGAACAAAAACCTAACAGGAAAACAAGGCAGAGGGGGAAGACAAAAATCATTCCTCTTCAATTTGCCAAGAACTCTTTCAGAAGACAGAAGAAACTCCAGAAAATCACCTGCTGAAGTCGTTCTGCTTTGTATAAAGCAAAAGAAATGTGCTGTTTTCCCATGGTAACTATAGCAGTGTCACTGTCTCCATTGCACCTGTGAAGATCTCGGCTCCGGAGAGCCAGTGCCCGGCCTGATAAGCAGGGCCTGGATGCCACCCAGGCCTGCTGGACTTGTAACCCCACTATCCACCCTATTGCCCACTGGCCTCGGGAATTACCCTCTAGCCCTCACCCAGGCACCCACTGGGTCTCTCTCCAGAGATGTTCACAGCTAATTTGCTATACAGAGTTCCAGAAAATATCTCTTCTAATTATTGCCAGGAGCTGGGCTAAGAGCTCTCCTGTGTCGTTTTATTTCTCTCACAACAACCCTATGAGGCAGACGCTGTGATGGCCCCTGGCTCGAAAATGAGCGGACAAGCACAGAGAAGTTAAGCAACTTGCCCAAGAACACTGGCTACTTAATGGGGCAGCCGGGATTTGAACCCAGGTGGTCTAACCCTGGGATCAAGCTTGGTAATCGGGCAGCCCCATAAACTTGCCAGTACAGACAGCCCTCCGCCAGCGGAGCAGTGCGCGGGATTAAAGAGCGTGCGGTACCTCCAGCATGCGCATCAGGACGTCTCGCCCGTTGCCGCTTTCCTGCTCGCTCTTGGAGCGGATGCAGTCCACCAGGTTCAGCAGGAGCTTGCAGGACATGGTCTGGATGCTACTGGGCAGGGACTCGTCGTCAATGTTCTTGGCAAAGAGCTGGACGGCGAGGGAGAGGTCACTGAGGGGCAGGTGCTGACGGACGTGGTGCACAAGGTCGGCCAGCGTGCTGTAGGCGAGGGGCCTGTGGGCAGAAACCTCCACTAGTGCACATCTCAACAGTCCCACAGCGCCACGTGTGCAGGCCGCCATTTCCACCACCACCTGCCCCAGGAACACCAACACTGGGGCAGCACGTTTGGGGCACACTTTATATGGTTCCAATTTCCCCAGCTAAACGACTAAACGGCTCACGTTTTGTCTTGGCGCTTAAATCTGTGTTCTCGAAATTCACGCATGTCACAGTTACACTGTCACATATAGTTAATATGAGCAGAAATAATTACCACCTTGATAGTGCACTGAATGGGTTTTGTGGCTCACAGATAAACAGTATATGTCAATTAATACCCTACATATTGTGACCACTTTATAGACACAAGGGCTAGCAAGCGCTCTCACTCACTAAAGGTTTGGACATCTGCCACATGATGGATACTGGGCTAGGCGCCAGGGATGTCACAGTGACCCAAGTAAACAGAGCCACTGTCCTCAACGAGCTTATTTACAGGAGGGGAAACACACAGGTAAAGAAATAAACTGTGTAAGTTGTAAGAGCTGTGGGAGATGTGAAAAGGAGACTGTGAGAAACACCAGTGGGGGAACCGCTCTTAGATAGGGTGCCAGGAAGCGCCCCTCTGAGGTGACGGTGACACTGAGAACTTAGGTACTGTACTAAAAGGGGCCGTGGGGCAAAAAGCTAGGGAAATTTCCAGACGGGGGCAACAGGAAGGACAGAGGCCTGAGTGGGAACTGCCTGGAGTGGCCAAGGAGCTGAGAGGCCAGTGTGGCTGGAGCAGGGTGGGGAGGAGAGAGCCAGATCCCATGGGAGTTGCCCGCCGTGGTCAAGAGTCTGGGTTTTATCTAAGGACAACAGAAAGCCTCTAGAGAGTGTCGAGCAGGAATGACATGATCTAATGTCCAGCTCCTGGCAGGTTCAACCCCAAGTTATATAGAATGTCCTACTTTCTAAGTGTTTTATATAGAAAACACAGCGAACAGTCTGTATCATATTCAAAGTGTTCTGCATATTCCTCAAAAGACCCATCATACCTCCCTTGTTAGAACCAAAAACATTACTAATGTTGATTCGTTCTGCATTGTAAAAGATGATTAAATGTTAATTTTCTCCTTTAGAAGCAATAAACATGACCACAACTATTTATTTTATAAAATGCATAAGAAATAAAGACTAGAAGGAAATACACCAAAATATTTTAGCCATGTTGCTTGAGCTCCTTGTGCAGGACCAAAGGTTTTCTTCCTTCTTTCTTCTTGGTAGGTTATCAAATATTCTTTTATAATAAAAAGATGCATTTATTACATAAAAAGCAAAAAAACCCTCATGCTACTCAGATAAAGTTTTACCTACAATTTAAATCAGGACAACTACGCTGACTCCTTCCTTTAAACTAAGGCACAAAAAGCAACCTAAAGCATCTCCAAAAATCCCCACAATTCTAAATCCATCAGGAGAGTGAAGCCCCAACAGCCTGTGTGTTGAAACGCCCACCACGTCAAGTGCCAGGAATCGCTGTGCCTTACATTAATCAACCAGATGTCAGAAGGTTAAACTCATACCTGAGGGTTTCTCGAGCAGTATATCCTGAACCGATTAGTATGGATTCATCAAACAGCTTGTCCATGCAAGGAATGAACTCTAGAACACAAATATCCATCGCATATATCACCAAATAAACAAAGTGTACATTGAGTTACTCAACAGTACTTTGACGGCAGCCAGTCTGCAGCCAATTAGCAATCCAGATTTGAAAAAGGGTGGAGAGGAGAAGAGAGAAGCATACGTTCTATTTTAGTCTAAGACGCTGGCTTTGCTGGGCCACACAAGCCATCTGCTCTCAAAGATGCAGTGAGGATCACATTCAGTGTCAGAGAATAAACTAAGAAAATGTGAGCTTCGTGTTCCCTGGCAGAGAACTCGCCCCCGACACTTCAGCAGAGGCGCATTCCATCACCCTTAAAAGCTGCCACCATCCACCCAAACCCGTCCGGAGAAGGGGACAGTGTCTCTTAAATGCTCCTTTATCCACTGCCCTGAAGTCATCCGTCCTAAAGACTTTATGGTTAGTCATTATGGAGAAATACATTATGGAGAAATTACAAAGATCTAGGAAATTTTACAGTGCTACATAAGCGCAGGTCGAAGGTTAGGGGTCCCCACACCATGGATGAGGCTGACCAGAAATGTGCAGGGCCTCCTGTGTCCCTCTAATCTGGCAGGTGGAACCATCACCAAACCTCCTCGCTGCTCTCTGCAGGCCTGAAGACCTAACCAGGGCAGAAACGGCTGGTCTCCACTCAAGGATACTTCACATTTCTGAGGATGTACAGACAGGCGGCAACCTGCATTTTCTAGGCCCCCAGTCCACACTCCCCTTGGGGAACTCTGGCCACAAACATCGAAAGGACATTTCGATTCTGGAACAAGCCTGACATTATGGCCATTATGACTTCAGTAAGTCAAATAAAGTATATTCTTCACCAGCAAACAGCAATGGACAGTGGGAGATATAAAAAGCAGTGTGTACACTAGAGAGACACAATGCACATCTCTGGGTAACCCTCAGAGCAAGGCCGCACAGGGAGAAGTGACAAACAAGAGAAGCCACAGGCAGTCTCTCCAAGGTCAGAGGAGGGAATGTGCCTGGACTGTCCTCACTGAGGTGGCCACGAGGAAGGAGGCACAGAGGAAAGGTGAAAAGGGCTCAGACACCAAAGCGGGAGGGCAGGCGAGGGAAGGAGTGAAACGTGGGAAGAACTAAGTCGTCTGGCACTGCTTTCCAGACCCCCTCTGTCACCTGGAATCCGAACCTCAAGGAAGACGGGGAAATCTGTCAACAGTTTTCTCTTCAGGATTAGCACAAATGGGGAGCCATGTGCTATCATTTCAGACGCCAAAAAAGTAAGGCTAAGGTGAATTTCCATGTGCATGTTTTTGCTAACATTTGGCAACGGATACGTAAATTTTAACTATAGACACATATTTTTTTATTTTATAATAATATAGTTAAGACTTAACTTGATTCTTTAAATGTTTCTTTCAATAAAAACTTCTTTGAGATCTGATGCTCTTACCTATTTAACTCCAGGAATTACTATAGGCTTCAAAATAAAGTGTCCTAAGATATGTTGTTTAAAGAGAAAAAAAAAAGTCAAGCCAATCAGTAAAGAGACTAAAAAAAGCAGAGGGGAGGCTTTAAAAGCCGAATTCCAGGGGCCGGCCCCGTGGCCGAGTGGTTAAGTTCGTGCGCTCCACTTCAGCAGCCAGGGGGTCGGATCCTGGGCACGGACATGGTACCGCTCGTCAGGCCACGCTGAGGGGGCGTCCCACCTAGCACAACCAGAGGCACTCACAACTAGAATCTACAACTATGTACTGGGGGGGCTTTGGGGAGAAGAATAAAAAAGAAAAGATAAAAGCTGAATCCCACAAATCTGATACCATCAACCCCGGAGGGCAGGGTCTCGGAAACGTGCCAGTCTCTCCGGAGCAGGTGTTAACACGGACTAGACCAAGCCTTACGGCCTCAGGGAGGGCCTGGCTGTGCGTGATGGGCAGAGGCTATCTGGGAAGCATGAGACAAGTTTTTAATCTGTCAGCACTTCAACAGGCAGAGGCCCCCTGCTACACAGCTCCCCAGACGCGCCTCCAAGATCCTTATTACCTGAAGGGCAGGAACAACGGAAATCAATCTGAGAGTGGTTCTCGGGGCACAACAGCCACTTCAGTAAATAGATTCTAAAATGTTCCGTTTAAAATTCTTCCATGTTGATACTGTTCAGAGATGAGCACATAGGAAAAGCCATAAACAGTAAAGGAAGCCATCACCGGACAAGTCGCCAGGGCCACCGGCTCTGGGGCGAGCTGCAGCTGTGAGCCCCAGCGATGCTCCATTTCTCAGCCTGGGCGATGCTCATGTTCATGTTTGTTCTGTAATCTTTGGTGAAATCATACATTTCTTTTGTGAGCTCTGCTATATGTGTTACATCTCAAAAAGAAGATTTCAGGGGCTGGCCTGGTGGTGTAGTAGTTAAGTTCACACACTCAGCTTCAGTGACCGGGGGTTTGGAAGTTTGGATCCTGGGCGCAAGCCTACACACAGCTCATCAAGCCATGCTATGGTGGAGTCCCACATACAGAATAGAGGAAGATGGCCACAGACGTTAGCTTAGCAACAATCTTCCTCAAACAAAAAGAGGAAGTTTGGCAATACACGTTAGCTCAGTGCCAATCTTCCTCACCAAAAAACAAACAAAAAACCCAAACATTTTTAAAAACATCTATACTCCTCTCAGCTATATCCATATGGAACAGTCACACTATACTTTGTATTTTAATAGCACAAAAACATCTAATCTTTACTGTATTAACTCATGTGTAAGAACTCAAACTGTACCCTTCCTTTCATGTTTAAAAACTATTTAAGGAAACTCAATCTCAGCTTTATGTATGCCCTGACTTACAAGCTGGGGGCAAATAAAACATTTAATATTGAAGAATTACTGGGAGAAATGATTATCATCTCACAACAATTAGCATATACCTTCAACCTAATGATTTGGACATACCAAGAGTATTAAAAAATTATAAACCAATAACTGATAGAAAAAGCATAATTATCGCATTAGCAAAAAGCAAGTATCAGTCTTGCACATAAAAACAGAACCAATCCATCATTTTCACAGCGTGGAGAAAGAAAACACTGCTTTCAGGGCCGGCTCCGTGGCCGAGTGGTTAAGTTTGCGCGCTCCCCTGCGGCGGCCCAGGGTTCGGATCCTGGGCAAGGACACGGCACCGCTCATCAGGCCACTTTGAGGCGGTGTCCCACACCCCACAACTAGAAGGACCGGCAACTAAGATATACAACTGTGTGGGGGGGGGGGGGGGGGGGTGGGGAGAAAAAGCAGGGGGAAAAGAAAAAATTGGCAACAGTTGTTAGCTCAGGTGCCAATCCTTAAAAAAAAAAAAGAAAACACTGCTTTCTTCTCGCCTTCTAAAGATTGCTGGCTGTGAGTCAGTAAGCAAATGGCTACCGGCAATTTCAAAAGATATGCAGTCAAAAGGCAGAAGTACCATGAGCTACTCAGGATGTAAGCTACACTAAAGAAGTGATCACATTAATTAGGAGATTGCTACAGAGATAAAGGGAAAACCCTGGTGGCAGGCAAGGAAGAGAGGAGAGGAGCGGGAGAGTGGCAGGCAGAGAGGAGAGAAAGAAAAGGCGAGGATAAACACATGACGGCAATAAAGAAAGGACACACAGAGCCTGAAACACGGGATCGAGCTGAAGACTCAGCACAATGATGCAATGCCAGCGGAGTCCCACCCCAAAGGCGAGAGGACCAGGCGAGCGTTCAAAGGCAGGCGGACATACGGTTTCTCAGCTCTGTGGTGAGGATGTGCTTTGCGGCAATCAGAAGCTCCTTTCTGAGGTGTGCGGTCTCTGCCGGACAGTTTGAGAGTAACTGTAACATTCCTTTGACCATCTGCTGAGAGTACTTAGTCACCAAGTCCTGTAAAAGTAAGGAGTAAAACAGCACAGTTACACTGACAGGTGGCGGCGGTGTTAAGAAAAACCCAAATTTTACAAACTTTTAGAAAACTCACTAAGACATCTCGGCTCAAAGGACCCTCATAAAGAAACAGCCCTCAGCAACAAGTATTACCCAAAAAGTTGTAACGGTCTGTGGTGCACACTGCCATACTGCAAGGATGGATGGCAACATGAACGGCAGTTTCTTTACATAACAGCATTACGGATGTCTTCTTTGTACTTTTCTCTATTTTCCCAACTTTCAACAATGAATACGTATTACTTCATTGTTGCGGGGAAGGAGGGAGAAGTAAATATTGAAAAATTTTAAGAAAATACTCCTGAGCCAGCCCTGATGGCCTGGTGGCTAAAGTTTGGCGCTCTCACCGCTTCGGTGGCGCGGGTTCGTTTCCCGGTTGTGGACCCGCAAAACCCATCTGTCAGTAGCTGTGGTGTGGCAGCAGCTCACACAGAGAATTAAAAGGACTCACAACTATGATATATAACCACGCACTGGGGCTTTGGGGAGAAGAAGATAAATAAATAAATACTCTTTACTTAGTCATCCCTTTCCTGTCAGTTGTGACAACGCCAGAGACACCACTAACCAGCTCAGAATAAGGTCTGATCAATCTCCCTGTGAGGTGTTTTAGGAAGGCAATTCACCAAGACTAACACAGGCTGACTACAATACCAATGGGTACCTAATTCAGATTTTTTAAGCCAAATGCTCAATTTTCTTAGTGTAAGTTATCTTTATCTAGACAAACACATTAAAAAGGGGGGAAAAATGCCTACAAATGCCTTCAAGGTAGCTTCATTCTAAACAGTTTGGCATGCATATTCTCATTTTTTATTTTCCTGAAATAAAATCCTTAAAAAAATAATTATAATACAATCCCATTTCTATAGACTAGATCAGGACTAAATGCATTTCATACTATCAAATAATCATGATTATCTAAGAATTTTATCCAAAAACACTGTATGACTAATGGGAGAGAAGATATTTTTTTCCTTTAAGTTCTCCTTACAATTCAAATAAGAAGAGATTACAACTACAAATGGGAAAGATAAAAAGAAAAAGAAAACCACTCTACAGGCTCCTCAAAAAAAGTATCCAGGGGGCCAGCCCCGTGGCCTAGTAGTCAAGTTTGGTGTACTCCACTTTGGCAGCCTGGGCTTGGTTCCCAGGCACAGACCTACACCACTCATCAGCGGCCAAGCTGTGGCACCCACCCACATACAAAATAGAGAAAGACTGGCACAGGTGTCAGCTCAGAGTGAATCTTCCTCAAGCAAAAAAAAAAAAAAAAAAAAAAAGAATCCAAAACTTTTTTATCACAGATTTAGTTGATAATGTCATTTTTTAAAGTTCCAATCTCTCCCACGTAATTTGCTGTAACACCCAACTTCCAACAGCAAGAGTTAATGAACCAAATACTTCCACATGAAAATCTGTGTGCAAATCTTTATTTATAGTGGCTTTATTAATAACAGCCAAAAATGAAATAGGCAAACCTACAAAGACAAAGTATACTAGTGGCTGCCAGCGAATAGGAGTCAGGGAAGAATGAAAGTGACTGCTATTAGATAGGGTGTTTCTTTTTGGGGTGAAGAAATTATTCTAAAATTGGATAGTTGTGATGGTTGTACGAATCTGTGAATAAACTTATAACCACTAACTGTACACTTTAAAAGAGTACATTTTATGATATGTACATTATATTTTGAGAAAGCTGCTTTAAAAAAACCAGAACCAACCCAAATGTTCCCCACAATGGAATACTACTGCCGCGGACTAAATGTGTGCCCCGAAAATCCACATGTTGAAGCTCTCACTCCCACTGTGACTGTATCTGGAAATGGGGTCTTGAGGAGATAATCAAGTTAAATGAGGCCCTAAGTGTGGGGCCCACAGGACAGTGGCCTTACAAGAAGAGAAAGAGAGCACTCTCCCCCGCTCATTTCCCTCCCCAGTGTGAAGACAGTGCCACCTGCAGGACAGGCAGAGAGGCCTCAGCAGAAACCAAACCCTGCTAGAACCTTGATCTTGGCCTTTCCAGACTCCAGACTGTGAGAAAATACATTTTTGTAGTTTAAGCTCCCCAGTCTATGACATTTTGTCACAGAAGCCTGAGCAGACTAAGACAACTAAGCACCAAGAAGTAGTGAATTACCCACAAAAGAACAGGGCTGAATCCCAGTGTCACTGCTAAGTGAAAGAAACCAGACTCAAAAGGTTACATACACTGCCCACTATATGATTCACTCATGTGACATTCCGGAAAAGGCAAAACTATGGGGACAGAACACAAATCAGTGTTCGCCAGGGACTGGAGTTGGGGGAGGAAATGGACCACAAATGACTAACAGGGAATTTGGCGGAGTGACAGAAATGTTTTGATGGGTTGGTGGTTACCAACTGTGTGCATCTGTCAATTTGCGGAACTGTACACCTACAAAAGGTGAATTTTATTGCATGTAAATTATATCTCAGTAAACTAGATTTAAGATAAAAGTCAGTGAACTTACCTGGTAAATTCTGATGATATAAGCTAAAAATGACAATGTTTTAATCTGAGCAGCGATGAAATCAGCATACAACTCCTTGTTGTAAAGCTTATGTTGCCTGAATGAGAAGTGAATAAATTTACAATATTAGCTCTCAAGTCGTTAGGTGACGTTAATATTAATTAAAAGCCTATAATAATTACTAAGTCCAATAGTTTGATTTCTACACAGACCGTAACAAAAAAGCAGCAATGGTAAATGCTTCCATGCTTTTATGCAGTTCCAAATAACATAAAGAGCTTAACGGAATAAAGCAAGCGGTTCTCCAGGCCATTCCACAGCAGTTACGATGTGCATCTCATAGGCCAATGCTAGACCGAGCCACTCATCCAGCAGACTCCATCAGGCTACCGACTGCTCAGTGACAGACCCCGTGCCAGGGCCACAGGGCTTTTAGAGCCGATCCACCCTCAGATCCAGCCCTCAAATGACTCAGAGCCAGAGAGGCTGCAAGTCAAGAGAGGAAGTGATAAAGGTCTTACGAGGAACGCTGTGAAGTTTGAGAAAGAGCTTCACTGAGAGGCTTCGAAGGATAAATACGGTCGGCCTATTCAGTGATGAAGGGTAACAGGGAAGGGAGGACAGAGGAAATAAAGAACATTCTAGCATTCATGCTGAAAGGAACTGCAAGAGTAAAGGCCGGGAGGTGAGAAAGGCTTGGATATGCCACAGCTATACGTGAGTATGGTAACGCCTAGTGACAGCACTAACTTTACAAGATACCAAGGACCGAGACATGTCATCTTTTCATAACTAAAATAACTAGTACTATCATCACTGAAATACAAGTTCAGAAAGTCAACAATACATATATTTTTACCAAAATGTTATCACTCAAACTTTTCAGGTCTTACAAATGATGAGAGCAAGTGCATTTTTACTTGGAATAAAAGCACTGTGGCCGTCCAGCTACGTCACTGTCCGAAGAAATCTCACCTGGCTTGTGCAGATACCTGAATTGCAATGGTATTCATGATCAAGGGCACAAATTCAGCAACAACATTGTGGATATTCAGTTTGTAGAGCTAAAAGCAAACATATCAGATTTTCATGCTCTTACACTCTGCTATAGCAAAATCATTTGGCATACCAAAGAAACTACAGGATTCATTACATTCGTTAGCATGTGTGTATCATACACATCCAATTGCCACAGAAAATTAGCTGTGAACTTTGTCATAAAGTAAGAAGCCAAAAACCCAAGAAACTAATAAGCAGTACGCATACCTGATACATTAAAACAACAATAATGGGCAATTCTGCCAACACCTTCAGAGAAAGAGACCCTCTGGGAATGACGGAATGCTGTAAGACAGAAACAAGCCAGACGGCGGTTATCACAGCGCTACTCAAAACGGCCCCAACCAGCACCCCACATCTAAGCACCACCCCATCGAAATAAAGGGAGGGGAAAACACTGACACATCTTTGCAAATATCTGTGGTGAAAGAACCCAACCATTTTGAAAACAAAGGATACAAACTATCACTTAATATAAAAGTTTTTATATTTTCCAATGGAATCACAGGGAGCAAAAAACTTCAAGAAAATTTATCAAAACTTAGAGATTCCAATCACCTGAAAAAATCTGTAAATTAGCATCTATTATTTTACTTAAAGAACAGCAGCAAAAAGTACAAATTTACCCAGTTTTACTCAAAGATATTTGCAAACAGGAAAAACGCTTACAACAAATATAAGAAAAAATTTAATAGTCTTAATACGTAAGAACTCATAAAACAGGTAAGGAAAACATCAGACAAACTCCCAATGAGCAATGAAAAGAGACAGACAAGCAAGGAAAGAAACACAGACTGATAAACAGAAAACCAAGTCTAATTCAGGAAGAACGCAAGAATGAAAGCTTAATTCAAAACGTATTTTGTTTACCCTAGCACAAATTGAAACGGTCTGCAAAGCATTTCAGTGAAACAAATAGAGATGATGTTCTTAATTCGATCATAAAAATATAGTCAAAGTAAATGCTCAATGCTCAGTAAATGTTACCTACATGGCAGACACTACAAATAAAATACATTACCTGCAGGTCACACCAGCATCCCCTTCACAAAATTCCACACGACAGATTTTTCAGATAGTGAGAGGAAAACTTAAGGCCAGAACAAAAGTTCATGAATTTTCCTACAGTCAGAAAACCTGAGTGGTGGGGCTGGAACATCGCCCCAGAGTTCCTGTCCCCAGAGCCCCGCTCTCACAGACACCGAATTACATGCTTCTATGCAGTGGAAAGCAACTTCATTAATGTCCACGCTAAGGATGGAACAGAGGACCCAGCCCGCTCAGCTGCTCTTTGCAAAAGGTGATTCTGGATCTCCACCGTAATTTTATCCTCCTGTCTCTGCAGCAACAGTGTGCAAGACTCCACTTTCACCACTTCAAGGCTGCACAGAAGCAGTGCTCTCTCATGCACACTCACATTTGTTAGTCTGAAATGCCCCCAAGTATTTTAGAAAAAGAACAAAAAACCTAAGCGGTCTAAAAAGTCAGTGTTTCCTTTCTTCCTCTACCACGTGGAGGACACATAAAAAGAACACAAGGAAAAGACTTACTGTTCTCGTCTCGCTGTCCTCGCGCTCAGGATTGACCTTCACAGCAATTGTCGTGATCATACCAACCATTTCCGGGGGAGGGACTGTGTTCTCGGGGATCACCTGAGGGTTCTCGAAGTAGCGGTTCTACAGAAACAGAACAGAAATCACTGCTCCTAAGGTCCAACGCGATATTCCTTAGTAAAATACGCCTGACATGTCGTGGAAGAAACCACCTGTTCTCCACGTGTACACGGCACCAATCCCACAGCACCTGGGGTCCTCTTTATTCAGGACCAGAAAGACAACACGACAGAGCAACATTCGCCACCTCTGACAACGAAAGACAAAAACTTGTCTAAAGTATTTCCTCCTCCTCCTTTCTAGCTGATGCAAGATGAAATGCGTACCATACAACATTAGTACCTCTGCGAGGCAGGGGAGAACGTACCCCATCCCTCTAGTGAGAAGAAACTGGGAGGTAGTCTCTACTGAATTAACTTCCTAACAGTCTCCTACAGAGAGACCAAAGATGGCACATGAGACATTTGTAAAAGCCAGGACCTCACTGTCATCCTTAGTTCTCAACGGAATCTGGGCTTCACGTTCAACAAGACACGTTCTTATGAACAGCCTAAGGCTCTGACTGAAATGGTAGATGACATGACTTGATAACTTGGAACACAATTAATTTTAAGTTTTATCCATTATTAGCAGATGAAAATCCTTAAAATACCAAAAAGAGTCAATTTTACCATATGTTAATTTAAAAAAAATGTTTAAGCTTAAAGAAAGCTTTAAAATAAAAACTCTGACACATAAATTTATGCACAATGATTTTTACTCAAGCATTATTTGTGATAGTAAAGAAATGAAAGTCAGGAAAACAAGCAAAAGGGAGATGGTCAAGGCACATGCATACAATACGACAATTAGGGGGTCACCAAGAGTTATGACTCAGAAGTCTGGGAAGACGTTCTAGACTGGTCATAGTCATTCTTCTAAAGAGTGAGAACAAGATGGGAGGATGCCCCTCTCCCACGCCACACACTTTAATATTGGTGGCAGTGGTTGGAAAGAGCTCTTTCAATATCGGAAAGACTTTAATGACACAGAAAAATGCTGAAATATACCACCTCCCCGGCAGGCTTCAAGACTGTGGGCACAGCCACCTTTAAAAAGCACAAAGTGAAACGCAAAACAAAACCTCAACATCAACGGTTCCCACAAGCCAGAGAACTATAACTGATTTTCTGTTTTTGCAAAATTTCTACAATAAGAATATACCGCTTTTATGTTAAAAACAAAATATTTAATCTAAACAGTGAAAGCAAGAGAACTCTTTTTTAATGGGTGATTTATCAACCTAGATTCTGACAATCACTAAATATTCCCGATTCCAGAACTAGCATCCTCCCAATTACTCCTTCAACCCAAGTGTTGGGTTCCTTCAACCCAAATTCCCCTCAGAATCGGAAAGTAGTAAATATACGTAATAAATTCAAATAGTATTGAAGACATACCACTACTTTTGGAAGCTCCTTGTAAATCTGTTTCACAAAATCCAAAAAATGATGAATCTAAAAAGAAAACAGACAAGATATTTATAAACAGAAAATCCTTATAATAAATAAGAAAAATATTAAAGTATCAATATATAAGAACTCATAAAGCAGGTAAGAAAAATGTCAGACTCAAAGAACAAATAGGTAACAAACATGAACAGACGGAAAAAAGAAATACAAATGACTGATAAACGGAAAACAAATTTTTAATTCAGGAAGAGCAAAGCAAGAAAAACTTAAATAAATGCCCCCCCCCCCCCCCAGTTTTTTGCTGAGGAAGACTGGCCCTGAGCTAACATCTATGCCAATCTTCTTCTACTTTGTATGTGGGTCACCACAACAACATGGCTGCCAACGAGTGCTGTAGGCCCACACCCAGGAACTGAACTTGGGCCCCCGAAGCAGAGCATGCCAAACTTAACCACTAGGCCATGGGGCCAGCCCCAATAAATGCCACTTTTTGCCTTTCAAAAAGTAATAGTACATCATGCTGGAGAGAGTGCAACAAGAAGGGGATTCATGCACTAAGGGAGGCATAAACTGCTGAAATCTTTCTGGAAGTCAATTTAACAATACATATCAGAGGCATTAAAACACCTTTGACGTGATAATTCTATTTCTACAAACCCAGTCTATGAAATAATTTGTACTATAAACAGATGTTCAGTAATAGTCATAAAATAAAAATTTTGAAACATCTTAAATACGCAAAAATAAGAGCACCCAAATGAAAGACTATTATGCACCCATTAAAAACTAACTTCATAAAGAATTTCTTATGATTGGGAAAATGCTTACATATAATGGGAAAGGAAACAACCAGGACATAAAATGTCAGATAGGGTATTATTGCAATTATGTAGAAAACACATAACGTGGGAAAAAGGAAAGGAAATCACCAAGACATTAAATACTGTTTCAAGGTGGAAGGAATTCTACTTCACTGTCACGCTTTTAATTTCCAAATAACCTACGACAGGCATTTACTAAGGTCATCATCAGACAAGATACTGTCTTAATTATGGCTGGCATAGAACATTTAACGCTTACTCTGTAGGTGCCAATCACTGGCTGAGAACTTTAACTTTCATATTTAATTCTTCAAGTGATCTTTGAGGATATACTGTGATTGTCCCCACTTAACGGAAAAGGCTCCAAAACCCTATAAGTTTCCCAATGTCGCACAGCTGCTGAATTGTACAGCTGAGATTCAAAGCCAGCTCTGACTTCGGAAGCCACATCTTAACCCCTGTAGATCATAAAATGACCAGAGCCTGTGGCACATAAGACATCTAAATACTAGCACCACCCGAACAGCCCTGCCGGCTTGGTCAGTTAACACATTTTAACTACTGAACAAATTCAGTGAAATATTCACACACACATTCAAAATAAAAAAGGGAACTGTTAAAGTAATAAGGAATTTCTCACAACTTAGCCTATATTTTTTCTACGCTTGAAAGCAGCAGGTGTTCCGTCAGCTCTAAAAGGGAGCAAAAAATTTACACAGCAGAAGAAACTTGTTGGCATGCTTTATACATGCTATCAGGATAAACACTTACCTCTTGTGTGATGGGTGGCCTGAACTGTTTGTGTAGCTCAATAATTATCCTTAAACAAATAAGAACATTTTCTTCATTTTCCGTCTTTAAAAAAAAAAAATTGAAAAAAAAGTTACACTTCTGAGGACTTATTGTAATCTAAAGATTAAAGGCTATTTTCTAAGCATTTTTCTGTATATCCACCTCCATCAACCAACTTAGATTTGATTTGTTGAACATTCATAACCCCACAGAACACAGCCGTCCCAGACAGGAAGCTTTCGTGGGCTCTGGTGGACTATCCCAGGGAATCCCACCAGTGTGTTCTGGAGAGCAACGCTCTGATGAGTTATTTATGGCAAGTCAGAGCACAAACTGATGTCTTAATGGCCCAACTGACACTTTTCGTTGCTTGAAAATATTGCCAAAAGGACAGTTACGGAGCACCTACCGCACACGAGACTCTATGCTCAACACTTTCTGAAACGCTCTGAGTGGGGAGGTGCCATTCACACTTTACCTATGAGGATGGTAAGGCTCAGAGGAAGTGAGCAACGTGGCTAACATGACACAGCTAGTAAACGGCAGAGCCACGATCTGAATCCAACTCCAGCCCCATCCCAAGCTCATCTTTCCAGGGGTACTTACTAGGTACCACACAGATGCACCCCGAGAACGAGAAACTCTTTATGAGCATATTCTGTGCTTGACACACACAAAACTAGAAAGCCAGAAACCAAAGAACCCCGCACTCTGAGTCTGTCACCCACCACCGAACTCACTTTCCAAGACGTCACTACGTCTACTCAATTCCCCACTGACTCAAAAAAACGATCTTCAATTAATAACCTTTAATTTGGTTGGCAAAATGGGGGAAAAGAGACATTACGAAATTTTTACTCCTGTGAATCAGAATTTTAGTGAAAGGGAAACAACTGTGTAATGATGGATTTTACAATAACAAAGTCACTGGAAGTTTTGATCATGGCTCAATAACAAGAATCTTCAAAGGTTACCTCCAAAAAGCGAAACATCACGGACAAAACATTTTTTGTATGAGGACGAAGATGTTCATTGGTTGGTATCCTATGAATTATTTCGAGAACTAGCTTCCGCAGTTGCTGGTGGAAAAAAATAAAAAACGTAAATATAAAATCCTTCCAAGGGTTCCAAAGTAATTCTTTCCCATTCTACGAGTGTCACACAGCTGCTTGTCTCCTGCACTGGTCACCACCACACTACAAGACGGATCCAGTTTTAGAAACAGTCCTGTAAATTATTCAAATGTAATCCAAAGCGTGCACCACAAACCATTACCTTCAATATTTCTACAACTGTGTACCAGATCAAGTAAGCCAAATTTTTCCTTTCACACCTTACCAGTACTGCCAGCAGGACACTGCTGTGTGGACGTGAAGTGGATTTCAGACAAAGAGCAAAACACAAACTAACTTTGTGTGAGGCTGCCCTTCATAATCTCAGTTTAGCTCCTAGACCGCTCTCCAAGCACCTCGGGCCCAAGGACTAATTACATCAGAAGCTGTATTAAGCTTTCACGATTCTCTCCAGGGAGCTGACAACTAAAGAGCACGTCAAATATGTAAGATCTTGAACTGGTACAACATAAAAATGCTTTATTTAGCAATCAGCTTTCACTGGTATTATGGTAATTTTTTTAGAAGTTATTTTTAAGAGAGACATGATGAAATACTTACAGAAAAAAATGGTATAACGGGACTGTTTTAAAATGATCAAGGTGAGAAGACAATGCAAAGAGTGGGTGGGGATATAGATAAAAGAAAATTGGCAGTGAGCTACGAGAACTGAAAGTGACAAGAGTAGAGGTGGGTACTAGGTGTGGGGAGGGTCCTTAAACTGTCATTTCTTTGTATGTAAGTGAATTCCTCTATAATTAATAGTGTACACACACGTCAGGGGTCAGCAAATGTGAATAATCTAAATTGTAAAAAGATGACCTAGACAAAATAAAACCGAGACATTTAACTGAGGAGGCAAAGTTATCCTTACGTGACAAAATCTCTTTCATCTTTAAGTGGAACTGTAAGTTTTCTGAGTTGTTTGAATTCATAAATGCTTGCAATTCTAGAGCACAACTTTTTTTTCCTCATTGATACTTTTGAACAGATTACCTGGGCTGGTTTCTCCTGAAGAAACTGAACTTCTCCATCTTGAAGAAACGTAAGAAATCGAGGGATGATATGTTCGAGGAATGTAGAATATTGAGGAGATGACGTTACATTCTAATCATGCAAAAGTAAAAGAAAACCTCATTGTGTACATATTTTCATTTCAAATTCACATATTATAATAACCTCAAAAGAATATAAAACAGAGCCAACAGTAGGTTCTTAATAGTTTTAGATGCTTTCGTGATAATGTAGTTTTAAATAAATTAGGATGATTGTTGCTTCTGAAATCCAATTCAAGAGAACCAAATGCTCTAATTTCCCGTTGGAACTAGAAATACTAATGCTGTGGAAAACGCTGAACCTGCAGCCCGTTCTAGGCCGCTCTGCGGCTCTCTTAAGTAAGAGACCACTGAAAAGTCATTTAGCTTCTAGACCTTACTCTTTTCATTTGGAAAATCAAGAGTCTAAACAAAACTGACACCTTTTTCCAATCTGAAAATCTAACATGGGGCCGGCCCCGTGGCTGAGTGGTTGAAGTTCTGCACGCTCCACTTCAGTGGCCTGGGTTTGTGGGTTTGGATCTTGGGCACGAACCTACTCCATTCATCAGCCATGCTGTGGAGGCATACCACATACAAAATACAGGAAGACTGGCACAGGTGTTAGCTCAGGGCTAATCTTCCTCAAGCAAAGAAAAAAGAAAAAAGGAAGACTGGCAATGGATGTTAGCTCAGGGCAAATCTTCCTCAAAAAAAAAAAAAAATCTAGGAGGCCAGCCCCATGGTCGAGTGGTTAAGTTCGTGCATTCTGCTTCAGTGGCCCAGGGTTTTGCTGGTTCAGATCCTGGGTGCAGACAAGGCACCTCTCATCAGGCCATGCTGAGGCGGCATCCCACATACCACAACTAGAAGGACCCACAACTAAAAAAAAAACACATAACTATGTACTGAGGGGATTTGGGGAGTAAAAGGAAAAATAAAATCTTAAAAAAAAATCTAATGTATTTAACTAGATCTATATGATTTAGATTATAATCTAATTTAATCCATTACTTATCCCAGCACTGATTTTAAAAGGAGAATAGAAAATGAAACTATAGCTTGGGGATAGTAAAGTGGCTACTAGTGCAGTTTCTGGATCCCACTTAGGAAGTGTAAACCCTGGACAGTTACTTAACCTCTCTTTGCCTCAGTATCCCACCTGTTAAGAGAGGATAATACTATTTCCAGCCTTATGTAACCATGTAAAGATTACATAAGTCAATACACATAAAACTTACAGCACAGTCTATGGCAAACTCCCAACAGAAGTTATCTGATATTATTAGAGTACCTATGTGCTAAATACTGTGCTCTGTGCTTTTTCTTCTTTCTCACTTCGTCCTCATCACAACCCTAAGGTAAGTATTAACCCCACTTCACAGATAAAGAGGCTCAGAGAGGTTAAAAATGAGAATTTTTGGAAGAGTATTCAAATTAAGTGTATCTAACACCCAAGTCCTTTCCCCCCCCCTTTTTTTTTTTCCTTTTTCTCCCCAAAGCCCCCAGTACATAGTTGTATATTCTTTGTTGTGGGTCCTTCTAGTTGTGGCATGTGGGACGCTGCCTCAGCGTGGTTTGATGAGCAGTGCCATGTCCGCGCCCAGGATTCGAACCAACGAAACCCTGGGCCGCCTGCAGCGGAGCGCGCGAACTTAACCACTCGGCCACGGGGCCAGCCCCAGTCCTTTTCCCCTTTTAACACCTCATTCAACAAGTATTTATTGAGCTCCTATCCTGTGCTCAACTGGCTCAAAATGAGGAAGAAAGCTGATCCAATCCACGCCCTCAAAGATGGGGAGGCAGCAACGCGGTGAGGAAGACAGACATCAAGAAAGGAACTAAGGACACAGAATCATGATGGATGAAGCGCTGGCAAGTACGGGAACATCTAACAACTAGATCCAGTTTACTGGATGGAACCAGCGGCAGAGACTGCCTTCCTGAAGAGGAGACGTTTATATGAAAACCCAAAGGCTAGTAGGAGTAGACCATGTGAAAAAGTGGAGAAGAAGAAGGTTCTAAGAAAAGCATACGCAAAGGCACAAAATGATGAGAAAGCATGAGTGTAAAAGGCAGGGATGGGAGTCTGAGAGAAAGGAGTGAAACTTCCACTATCGTGAGTCTGACAAACTGGTGAGATGAGGCATCTGGGCAGCTAGATGTATCCGGAGCTCCAGGCACTGATCTGGGCTGAAAATAAAGATGTGGGATTGTCTGTTATACAAGATAATCTTAGAAGACGAGTCTATCAAGGAAGACAAAGAGAAACAGGCAAAAACCAGCAAAGAACGTGGTACCTCAGGAACAGAGAAACAAAGTTCTGCAATTTTGGGAATATGCACCGAGCATCGGTCTTCCAGGGCTAACCTGGTGCACAATTCTAGGGGCTCCATTTGCACAACACGGTCAGGAAGGCACCCCCAGAAGTTGTGCAGGATCTCCACAGCGTCTCCCCAAGTAGACTGATTCCATAGCCTTCAAAACCTCTGAGTTTCAAATTTCTCTAGTAAAAAAGGTTCACTCAACAAGCTGCCTGGCTATTCCGCCAGTATTTCAACTCAGCCCCCAGCTTTTTGATCCACATGAATCTTGCAAGTCACTTCTAACTTGAAGGTTTCTTGATTTTCTGTCCTGAAAAACGGTCCGTATGATATTTACTTAGCCTAGAATCTCACCCCATAGTGGTTAGTGAAATGAATTTCTAAGACTCCTGAAATCGCTGGGATTTTTTAAGTTTCACGCACTTCGTTTAAATATTTTTTTCTAGAGTGGTAGTGGTGGGAATTTAGAATTACCATGGTCACGCTAGTATTTAATTCTCTGAAGGACTTAGTGACCTGAATTCCATTTAAGGTAAATGTCTACATCATACAGATTTCAAAAGTCACTCTTTGGAGAAGCCCCAAGTAGACTGCCTCACCAACTTTCAACCCCGCTAATTGAATCAATGCCCCTGAGACCAAAGCCAGGCATTAACTTGCTAACTGCCAGGCTGTGAACAGCAGAGGAGGGGTCAGACACTTCATTCAGAGAGCCCCACGTCCACACTCAAGGCCTGGCGACGTGCTTGCTCCTGTGGGTTCACAGGCAGCTCTGCGACTTCAGCTTCTCAAAGAAAGCTGGGAGGGCAACGGGTCCCTCCTGTCAGTTCTTCCGACGAGATGGAGAATGCACGCCTATCCTGCTCCACCTCCCGCCTCTTTTTTGAGTTTCTTTTTTTTAACAGCTTGCGTTAGCAGTTTGGGCAGAAGACAGCTCTTTAGCTCAAGCTCTAAATATCTCAGGATTTTGTTCCAGCTCAGTTCAAGGCAACAAGTCCTTGAAAACTATTTAAAACGAAACAAAGAAACCTGCCAAATGAAAATACCACCCATTACTACAGACAGTAGGGTGTCTGATTCAACCTTATTAGCATTTATTTAATGTTTACTAATTCAAATGACCGTGCCAGAGGCTAAGAAACATTTTATCTATTGTTCTTAATCACATTAACTCTGTGAGAAAGATTTTATCCTCCCCACATTCAAAATAAGGAAGTGACTCTCTCTTCTCCCTGTGAGACTAATGGGCACCAGACTAACCATAAGGTTGGACAACACATCAGAGAACAGTTTTCAGGTGCTGGACAAGAGGCAGTGGGTGACCACGATCTCCACGAAAAGGGGAATTCACCAGCTGAGCCCCATGATCCCCCTGGCCTTCTGCCTAGGTACGATTTCCCAGCTGGGGCTCAGCAGGCTGGGGCCCAAGGAGAGCATGGCGGTCTTGCCGAGCTGAGGAGGAAATCCCAGAGTTCAGGGCAGCTGAACTGGCTGGAATCCGCAGGGCAGAGCCCTAGGAAAAAAAGAATCACAGAGGGGATAGGGGTGTTCTCCCACGTGTCCTTGAGGGCTGGGCTGCACATGATGTAAGGCAGCCTCCGGCCACCCGAGGCCTACCAGAGAGTGCGGCATTGGGACTGCGAGCCAAACGGAGATATCCGAGGTCTAGCAATGGTAGAGGATGTTGGGGTTCTAGCCTAGCCACAGTTCAAAGACCTTCTTAACACCCTGATAATACCCCAGACATCCAGCTGAAGAGGACCATTTCCTAGAGAAAGGCCGATTTTAGACCTGTCGCAACAAAGCCTAAAATGGACCTGTGATGAGATCCACAGGAGACAGGCTGGATCCCACCAAGCTGGAGGGACGTGGGAAACACCTTGGCGTTCCCACAGATCCTCCCTACACAGCATAAAACCAGGCCTCCCCAAGCTCAGTGAGATCAGTCAGCAACCACCAACCACAATACAAACAGCAATGCTCTTTAGAGGAAGATAACGGAATCCAGGGGCCCTACATTTCACCAACAATGTTCAGGATAGGATCAAACACTACAAGATACGCAAGAAGCAGAAAAATGTGACCCACAGTCAACAGAAATCAAACTTTATAGAGCCCAAATGTTGTATTTAGCAAATAAAGACTTTAAAGGAGTCACTACAAACGTGTTCAAAGAATAAAAGGAAAATATGGTCTTAATAAATAAAGATAGGGCATCTCCGCAGAGAAATGAAATCTAAAAAGAACCAATGGAAATTCTAGAACTGAAAGTACAATAACTGATATTTAAAAATACAAAAAATGTAATTGAACTGAAATTTAAAAATAACATCCCAGCAGACTGGGGATGATAAATAGTCAGTGAACCTGCGGGAGATCAAAGAATAAAGAGAAAAAAGATTGAAGAAAAATGAACAGCATCTGGGGGACATATGGGACAATATAAAACAGTAGAATGTGAGACCCAGAAGAGACAAACTGCTTGGTCAAGGTCGCAGAAGTTACAAGCCACAGAGCCCAAAATGAGGTCCCACTCTTTCCACAGTAACATACCACCGATTACGTGAACACAACAGATTCAGAGCCAAAGTCTGAGTGAATCCTGAGTATATGCCTAAAAGAGCTGCCATATCTAAAAATAAAAAACTGTTCAACAACCGAAAAAAAAAAGCAACATTCCTCAATATCGTTTGGCGTTCACATCACTAGCATAAAGTTGGACAACACTGTGGACAAATTTTCAAATTTCAATGGTGAAACATAATAAATAACACCAACAAAGACAATGGTTTTTTAGTTGCTAGCAAAAAGACTGTCACAGAAACAATAAGAAAGGACACGAGAATATTTACCCCAAAATGAAAAGTATAAATATAAAGCCCATACCTCAAAATTTTCACTAACTTCTTGCATCATTTTTAACTTTGTTTCATCAGCTGCAAAACAAATCATCAAGTAATTGGAATGATGTTAAGGATGTTCCTAAAATTACTGGATTTGATAAGTTAAGAGAAGCAATCAGATCTTATCAGTTTGACTGTCATGGTCCATCCAACAGAAGGCACATAACTAGCTCCCTACTAACAGTCACACACATTCACACTCCCAGACATACATGTGCATGCACAGACAAGGATACAGACACAGACATACACACACGCGTGCCTCTTTGGGGCTCCAGCCAGTAAAGCTCATCACTTTGCTTCTCCACAAGACAGTGAAAGGGGAAATTCGGACAAAAGTTAAGGTTACTGTTTATCTCAATGCGCATATTATTTCAACTGAGATGAATGAGTCTCATTAACACATTTCTTAAGGACAAAAAGGATCAACTCACGTGTATTTACATCTGTGAGAGCTGCCACAAATTGAAGGTACTTTTTCATCAGAGTGGTTTGGTCAACCACCGTGGCCCCCTGCGTTGCAACAAATGCCATCTTTCTTTTGAGCTAGTTTGTTTCTCAAGAGAGAAGTATCAAGTCCATGAGTTCTCCTAGCCTGCGAAAAGAAGCATCTGGTTAGCCAACTTCTTAACAGCACAGGCTCAGTCTCTACGAACATCTCACCAAAATGCCTGTGTTACTCTAAATAAATACTTTTGCTTTAATCCAGAATACAACACTACTCCCTCTGCTTTTTTGAAAATAAAATATACTTAAGTCCATTTGTCTATTAATTTCTAAACGTGAGTTTTACACACAGATCTCTTCTTTCCTACCATCTGTCCTTCTCTCCCTAGGTCAGGGGTTCGCAAACTCTTCGTAAAGAGCCAGACAATAAATATTTCAGGCTTTGTGGTCTCAGTCACAAAGACTCAGCTCTGCCGTAGCCAGAAAACAGCCACAGACAACACATAGACGAACGAGTGCAACTGTGATCCATAAAATCTTTATTTGTGGATAATGAAATGTGAATTTCATATAATTCTCAAGTATCATGAAACCATTCTTCTATTGACTTCTTCCCAACCATTTAAAAATGTAGAAACCATTCTCAGGTCATGGGCTGTATAACAACAGGCAGCGGACTAGATCTGGCAACGTCTACCCTCTGTGACTGGTTCTCAAACTTCAGTGTACATTAAGATCACCAGGAGCCAGACGTGGACTCCCAAACACCACCCAGAGACTGGTTCAGTGAGGGGCCTGGGAAGCTGTAAATTTTGTTTGCGGCTGGTACACAGTAGGCATTCAAAAGATGGTCCTAGAATGAATCAATAAATGCTTCAGGCTGATGACCACACTTTAAAAACTGCTTCTCCAGCTGACACACAGAGGTTGCCTTGGCTTCTATTTTAAGAGCCCGCCCAAAAGCGTCGGGAGCACCTGGAGAAATTGCTTTTACCCATCTTCCTTGTCTACATAACCGCCTAATTTCACTCTGCATTAAGAGGCAGTTTCACGACTGAACTTTCTCCTCTCTGTAACAGACACACCAACAACCCTTCTGCAGGGCCTTTCAAGACCTCCCTGCCGGATGTGCTGCAGCTCACATTTCTGCCCCAGGCGATGGGGACACCCTGACGCTCAAAGCCACCCTTACGGAGACACCAGAAGCCCTTCTCCGATGCAGAGAGCACGCCCCACCGGAAGTCCCACTCCTCCCGCTCAGAGCAAGAAAAGCCACTACGGAGACCAAAGGGAGGGACCTGTCAGCCCTGCCGGATGACCTCACGACTGCTTCCTCTTTCAGGTCCCCCCCACCCCCACCCAAACACCGAAGGCCCCGCATCCTCATCCCCATCCCCACCCCCGGGGACCCAAGAGTCAGGGTCACGGCCTCTCCCTGCTAAGAAACTTCCGGTCGGGCCCAAACTTTTTAAAGGCTCGGTGGACACCCCTCTGGCACCGAAGCCGTCAACTCTTCCGTGTCCCGGGGTCCCCAGAGGCCAGGCTCCACTTCTCCCCGGGCCTGCGGGGGCCCCCTAAAAAGGGACAACGTCCCATCCCGTCCGTCCGACGGAGGGCAGCTCGAAGACCCCCGGCCCGGCCTGCCCTCCGGCGAGCCCCGCGGCGCGGCCAGGTGGGAAGGCCGAAGCCGGGCCCCGCCCGCCGCGCCGAGTCTGAGGCGGCGCCGCCGGGCCAGAGGGGGCGCTGTCGTCGCCGCTACCTTCGCTCTCCGCGCCGGGCCGGGCGAGCCAGGGGCCTCCGTGGAGGCCAGGAGGGGCCGGGCCGGCCCGGGGGCGCCTCCGGGGGGTGGCGGCCCCCACCGCAAGCCCTACCTGCCGGCTCTCAAACGGCCCTCCGCTTCCCTCCTTTTGTCGCCGTCCCCGGACATCCAGCGCCCGCCTCCCAGGCCGGGCTACGGCGAGCGCCGAGGGCCAATCCCCGCGCCGCTCCGCCTCCGCCTCCCGGGGCTCCCCAGCCCGGCCCGGCAGCGGCGGGGATCTGCGGGCGGCCGCCCGGCCTGGGCCCCCGGGGGGGGGGCTGGAGGGGCCCCGGGCGCTCGGAGCTCCGTCGTTCCGCGGAGCCGCCGCGCCGCAGAGGCCCCCCCGCGCCCGGGCCCCGTTGCAGCCGTCGGGGCCGCGGCGCGCGCCTCCCGGGGCCGTTCCGCCCATGCCCCTCCGTGCCCGCCCGTGCTTACCCCGACCTCGGCGGCCGGCCTCCCGCAAGCCCGGCCCGCGCCCCTCGACGAAGCCCTCGCTGCAGCCGAGGCGCCGCGCGCAGGCCCGCCCCGGCTTAAAGCGGCCGCGCCCGCCGCCCGAGAACTGGGCCCCGGCGCGCCGCCCCCAAGTGGGTGCGGCCTGGGCGGGCGGAGGGAGCGGGGAGGAGCGTCTGCAGCCCGGGTGGGCCACCGGCCTTTAAACCTCCGCCTGCGTGGGCGGGGCCCCGCGGGGACGGAGGCGGGAGGCGCTAAGTGTCATTGATGGGGTTTCTTGGGCCCTAGATGTCCTGGCGGGAGCTAGGCCCCGGGAGGGAGGGTCGGAGGCTGCTGTGCGGCGGTGGGCACTGGAGGGGCTTCCCTAGTTGGCGGCGGTCGGGCCCGGGTCCAGTCCAGCCCTGAACTGATCGTGGCAGGCTTGGTGAGTTTTCTCCCCGGCTGCTTTCCCGGGGGTCTTTCTAGCCTGGGATGGGGGAGGAGTCAAGGAGGGTCATTGGGAAGGCGAAGGTAGCTCGAGACCCTGTAAGCGAAGGGAAGCCCTGGTGTTCTGCCTGGATGTGGCCAACCCGATCATTAGTTCGGCAGCTGCATCACTCCGAGGCTAGACCGCAGAGGACCACTTTCCTTGTCTGCTCCTACCCTGCGGGCAGATGCCTCGGGCTGGGCCAGAGCAGTGCTGAGACTGAGAGGGGATTGGGCAGAATGCCCTGATGCCCAGGGGAGATGGCATGGGCTAGAAGGGAAAAATACTGTCAGGCGTCACCTACAGACTCCATCTAAGATGGTGGTTAAATAGTGAGCCGTTCCTGGTAACCCATGGTTACCATGTTAAATGGACAGTGTGAAAGTGATGACCTGAGTACCTCTACCACTTCCAGGACCTGGCTCCACCTCCTGCCCCTTCCTGTCTGTTCCTACCCCCACCCCATCATCACTAACTCTCTAAAATCTTTGTGTTCTTTTCCCAGACAGATACATTTCACACCTGGCAAAGAACAGAGCTTGCGATACCTGCAGATACCGTGCAGGAAAGGTGCCCTGTTGGGAAACAAACTCCTTGCTTATTTAAGGTTACCACTCAAGAACGAGCCTCCGCTGATGTGTTGGGATTGTAAGTGATGTATTTAGAGCCAGTTATCTGTGCCTTGGAGAAATAAAATGGGTCAGAACACCCCTTCCCCTCTGGAAGACGTTGCCCACTTGCCAGAAAAATCCTCTCTGCTCCTTCTCCCCCCACCCCCAAAAAAAGTAGGAAGTCCAAAGTTGGAGAAGGTTGAAAAATTGGAGGGCTGTAATTGGTGTGCTGAGGTGGTTTTTAATATTGTTTTGGGGGTGGAGAAAAACCGGCAGTAGACAAACCTTTTGATAAGTTTCAGCTTAATTGCCTATGATAAAGACGTACTGTTAGGCCTAGCCCTAACATCCGGGAAATCCCTACTCTTTCCCATGGCCTTAGCTTCTCCTAGCAAAGTACCCATCCCGCTGCTCTGATTTTTGCCTGTTTTCTTGTCTATCTCCTGAATTAGAAGTTGGGGACGCTGCCAACGTCATCCCTATCAGGTAAATTAGATCACGCCCTTCTTCTGCTTAAAACCCCCCAAAGACTTTTCAGCTCATCCTCATTTCCAGGCCCTGCAGACCTCCCAACCTCGTTCTTCATGTTCCAGCCGCAGTGGCCTTGCTATGCATCATCCCCACCTAGGACCTCTGCAGCTACTTCTCCTGTCCGGAATGTTCATCCCTTAGAGGCAGAAAGCTGGCTCCTTGTCATCCTTGATGAGCTCATATGTCACCTCCACAGATAGGCCTTCCTTAAGGCCCAGACTAAGAAAACCATTAGCCCCCACACCTCACTGTCTTTCATAATGCGGTATTTACCCCCAATAACCTCACAATGGGAAATTATTTATTGACTCATTTATCATCTGTCTCCCCTCCTGGACAGCAAGCTCCTTTTTAGTCTTTCTTTACCAATGTATTCCCGTTGCCCATGGGGTGCTGTCTTCGTCTGCTAGAGGTGCCAGAACAATGCACTGCAGGCTTAAACAACAGGAATTTCTCTCTCACAGTTCTGGAAGCTAGAAGTCCGAGGTCAAGGGGCCGCTAAGGTAGGTTTCCTTCTGAGGCCTCTCCTCCTGGCGTGCAAGCGGCCGTCATATCACTGTGTGCTCACATGACCTCTTCTTCGTGCCCTTGAAGAGAGAGATCTCTGGTGTCTGTTCCTCTTCTTATAAGGACACCAGTCCTAGTGGATCAGGGCCCCACCCTTATGACCTCATTTAACCTTAATTACCTCTTTAAAGGCTCTGTCTCCAAATACAGTCACACTGTGGGGTAGGGCTTCAGCATATGAATTTCTCCAGGGGCACAATTCACCCCGTAAACAAATGTATAAATTCATACCCTGTTTGCAATAGTACTGTAGGAACCCGTCGGGCAGGGTCAGTTGGAACACTGAAAAGGAGGATACAGGGAGCCCCAAATTATCCACTCTGGTGGGCATGAGCAGTACGGGCAGGTGGTCTCCGCATGGAGTGGGTCAGGGCACTAGGCCCCAGCCTGGCCTCTTGAGAGCCACCAAGAGGCCATCCCCCTCCACTGTCCCCTGCTGTACTGGAGTTGCTGCTTACCTTTGCCTCAGCTGTTCGGCTTCTTGGAGGCCAGCCCTAGGGTTCCACCCCTGCGAAGAAGCTTTCCCCATGATGAATTAGGAACCCAGCATCTTGTCCTCCCTAGGTCTCTTGTGGGTTTCAACAGGGTGAGTGGGTGAGTGGGTGTCCTGACATCTGAAAATTCCAGCTGCCCTGGCAGAGCCGACACCCAGGCCTGGAGCCGTGGTCAATTCAACAAAGGGATCATGCGAACTCTCTTTTGCGAACTCTCTTTTGCCCCCTCCAACCTACCATAGGCTTTAGCCCCCAAAGCCTCTCCAGAGTGGATCTGGGGTGGTTGTTATCTGCTCCGTGGCCCCCACTTCCCACAGTTACATTTCCAGGGCAGGACAATGCAACCCTAAGGCCGCTGCCCTTCTGTGACCAAAGGGAGATCTGATTATAGCACCTTGCCAGGACCAACAGACCGGCTACCCTGCTCTAGGAAGATTTTCAGTGACAAGAGTTAACATCAAGACACGTGCTGTGAGAGCCTGAGGAGGGAAGGTTTCTGGGGAGGGGTGGCGGGGGGTTAGTGGGGGATGACACCCAAATCCTGGCCAACAGACAGGAATTAGGCAAAGAAGGGTCACATCAACATCAGCTTCAGGGTTGCCTTGCAGGTGGCTTCTGTGATCTAGAGAGGACTCTCTGTGGCTACTGTCAAATTATTATTCAATGTAATAAAGTCACACATTGAAAAACAATAAGTCTTGGGGCTGCCTGGTGGCGTAGTGGTTAAGTTCATGCGTTCCACTTCAGCAGCCTGTCGATGGCCCTGGGTTTGCAGGTTCAGATCCCGTGTGCAGACCTGTCAAGCCATACTGTGGCAGCATCCCACATACAAAATAGAGGAAGATGGGCACAGATGTTAGCTTAGGGCCAATCTTCCTCACCAAAAAAAAAAAAAAAAGTTTTGTTACTTATGCATTTAGTACATTTTTTTAAATGTATCACTAACAACCAGACCGTTGAATAACGTTAAATAGTTAAATATTTGAAACTAAATTGATAATCTTAACATACTATTTTCTTCTCAAGCACAATTTTCTTCTTAATTTCTGCTGGACAAGCAGAACTCTCCCAAGCCCTTAAGCAATTGTAGTGAGGCCAGCCAGCACTGACTGAGTGCTTGCTATGCCCAGAGCACCGTTGTATGTATTAACTGATTTTCTCCTTACAACAGTCTCATGACACAGAGACTATTATTATTTCCATTTTAAAGAAAAGGGAACTGAGGCACAGAGAGGTAAGTGACTTTCCCGAGGTCATATAAGTCTCAGGGCGAATCCAAAGGCTCCTGGGTCCTAGGCCTAGTGTTTGTTCCCATGATGGCGATTGATGCCATTGGGGAGTGACATCTGTCTGGCACTTTTAACTTTCCTGAGGGGCCTCACTCAGATCTGTGCCCCCTCCATTACAGTGAGATGGCAGGGCAGCCCACCAGGGCCCTGCCTTTAAAAGATGCCTTCACTCCCATCCGGAGGGTCCTGAAATCGTGGTCCATCAGCCATCAGGCTGGAGGAGCCATCCAACCTGCTCCCGCTGGGTGGGGTCCCTTGCCCAGGTATGTAGTAAAGCAGGAGCAGAACTGCGACCGGGACCCAACTGCAGGTGTCCAGTCTTTAAGGCCAGCCAGGCCGGGCCACCTTCTAAGGGGAAAGAGGCACTCTGTTCCGTTATGGCTGATGGAAGCGCCTGCTTAGGCCAAGGAGTGTCCACGGAGCGGCCTGGTCATTCCTCATCGAGGTTGTCAGAGTCTCGAAAGGCCCTCAGTGTCAGCGACGTCGCCGTGGGCCCAGGTATGAGCAGAAACCCCATTTTACATCAGGCGCCGAGAGGATAAACTGAGGAATGACAACAGCCCCCGCACAGGGGCCCTGCGCTCAAGTTTCTCAGGAGGGACAGGAGGCGTTTCCAGGCCCTTTGCTAGGCGCTCAGCACACAGTAGGCGCTCAACGTTTCTTGAATGAAGAGTCGTGTCTCCAAGCCTCGTGCGTCACGACAAGAGGAGGCACCTGGAGAAAGAATCCAAAGGGGCCTGCTCGCGGCTTCGCAGCGGGGCGCGCGCCTCTGGGGACGCTGAGTCAGAGCCGGCGGGCGCGGAGGAGGGGCGGGGAGGGGGCGCAGACTGGAGGAGCGCGGACCCGGGGAGGGGAGGGGAGGGGAGAGGAGGG